>NW_026711615.1:0-238707 GCF_026419965.1 Kogia breviceps | reverse complement strand
ATTTAGTCAGACTCACCTGGAAAAAATTAAACCCTCCTCATCAATTGCCCATATAGGATGAATAACAGCCGTTATAAAGTATATTCCGATTATAACAATCCTAAACATACTAATTTATATCATAACAGTACTCTCTTCTTATTATTTATGCCCAGAGCATGGACTACAAGAGTGTCATTATCACACACATGAGGTAAAACACCTCCCATCACAATCCTTTTCCTCACCATTATAGTATCATTAGGACATAGTCCATCACTATCAGGGTTTTTACCCAAATGAATACTTATCCAAGAGATAACGAAAATGACAACATCATTCTACCAACATTAATAGCCATCACAGCAGTGCTCAGCATATATTTCTACTTGCAGCTAACATACTCCACATCACTAACTGTATTCCCTTCATGAAACAACACAAAAACAAAGCACATTGAACATTCAAAGAAATAACCTTCCTATCATTACTAATCATAAAACCCAGACAATTACTCCACATAACACCCATTCCATCCGTGCTGGACTAGGAATTTAGGTTAGTTCAGACCAAGAGCTTTCATAACCCAAAACAAGTAAAATTTACTTAATTTCTAAAAATAAGGATTGAAAGACTTCATCCTACATCAATTGAATGTAAAGCAAACATTGTAGTTAAGCCAAATCTTTACGAGACTGATGAGTTTTAACCCCAGGAAACTTTAGTTAACAGGCAAATCCTCTAGTCAACTGGCTTCAATCTGCTTCTTCTTCATTTGAGAAAGAAAAAAAGAAAAAAGGCAGGAAAATCTCTGGCAGAATTGAAGCTGCTTCTCTGAAATTACAATTCAATTTGTTGATTCACCACAGGGTTTGTGAGAAAGAGGGCTCAATCTCTGTCTTCAGATTTACAGTCGAATGCTAGCTCAGTCATTTTACCTCTGTTCATACACTGTTGATTATTTTCAACAAATCACAAAGATATCGGCATCTTATAATTACTATTTGGTGCTTGAGCTGGAGTAGCAGGCAGCACCTTAAGAATATTAATCCAGGCTGAGCTATGCTAACCTGGAGCGCTACTTGGAGATGCACAAATCTGTAACGTGGTCATAACAGTCCCTGCATTTGTAATAATTTTCTTTATTGTTGTACCCCTTATATTGCAGGGTTTGAAAACTCACTTGGGCCACTAATAACTCGCACACCTGAGGTAGCATTTCCCCGAGTAAACCATGTAAATTTTTGACTACTTCCCCCATCGTTCTTACTCCTACTCATATCACCAATAGTAGAAGCTTGTTCTGGTACCAGTGGACCGTGTATTCAGCTCTAGCCTGCAACCTGGCCCACGCAGGAGCCTCTGTCGACATAACCATTTCCTCCTTACATTTATCAGGTGTCTCCTCAATTCTTGGTGCTATTGCTTTTATTACTATAGTCTTTCATACAAAACCAGCAGTCATACCCCAATACCAAACACCATTATTTGTTTAATCTTCACCAACTATAGCCATATTACTATAATTACCACTCTCAGTCCGAGCAGCCAGAATTGCCATACTCTTAAGAGATAGAAATCTCAACACTACTTTCTCTGACCCTGCAGGAGGAGGCCGAATCCTATACCAACACCTATTTTGATTCTTTGGTCACCCTGAAGTCTGTATTCATGGCCTACCAGGGTTTGTTATAAATTCACACATCATTACACACTATTTAGGACAAAAGGTGCCTTTCAGCTATTTGGGAATAGTATGAGTCATGCCCACTGGCTTTTTAGGATTTCTCTTGTGGGCCCATCATATATTTACCATAGGGAGAGCTGTCCACTCAGGAGCATACTTTGCAAAAGCTACCATAATTGCTTCTATCCCTACAGGAGTGTGCTTTCTCTGGTTGCAGTGAGCAGTAGCGACTCTACGCTGCGGTGCATTGCCTTTTCACTGAAAAGGCTTTCTTTATTGCAGAGCATGGCTTTCACGCTCTAGAGGGCAGGCTCAGTAGTTGTGGCACATGGGCTTTTTGCTCCACGGCAGGTGGAATATTCCCACACGATGGCTCGAACCCGTGTCCCCTGCATTGGCAGGCAAATTCTTAACCACTGCACCACCAGGGAAGTCCCTGGTTAGCAACTGTTCACGGAGGTAATATTATATGACCTCCAATATATTATGAGTTTTAGGCTTTAGTTTTTCTTTTTACAGTAGGAGGTTTCACAGGAATCATCTTAGTGAACTCATCCCCGGACACTATCCTCCAGGATACATACTATGTAGCAGCACACTTCCATGATCTAATGTCCATGGGAGCGGGCTTCACTATTACGGGAGGCTTCCTACACGGATTCCCACTATTCTCAGGTTACACAGTGAACTCAGCATGAGCAAAAAGTCACTTCACGCGTATATTTGTAGTAGTAAATATGACTTCCCGCAGCACTTTCTGGCCTCTCAGGAATGTCATTACTTTAGTCTCACTACTCGGAGGCACACACAACATGAAATATTGTGTCTTTTGGCTCACTCATCTCAATAGCAGCAGTAATGCTAATCATAATCTTCATACTTTGAAAAGCATTTGCATCTAAACAAGAAGGCTAAGCACTAGAAACTGATACTCCTAACCTAGAATTGTTACATAAATGCCCTCCACCATATCCTATGTTTCAAGATCCTACCTATGTAAATATAAAATAAGGAAGGTCTCAAGTCCTTTTCAACCACTTTCAAGCCAACACCATAACAATTATGTCTTTCTCAATAAATGAGAGAAAAGTAAAAAGTGATGTAGCTTTGTCAAACTTAAATCAGAGGCTAAAATCCTGTATATCACGAAGGCATATCAATTTCACCTAGGATCTCAAGATATAACATCACCGATTATGGAAGAACATTTACATTCTCATCATCACACATTAATAGTGATTTTTGAAACTAGTTCTCTATATTATTTCTCTAACATTGACAACTAAACTAACTCATATACATATAATAGATGCACAGGTAGAGAAAATGTGAACAATTTATCAGCCATTATTGTAATCTTAATTGCTCTATCATCATTGTGAATCCTTTACATGATACATGAAATCAATAACTCTTCCCAAACCATAAAATCGATGGGTCAGTAATGATACTGAAGCTACAAATACACAGATTATGAAGATTTAAATGTTGGCTCCTCTGTAATCCCCACATCAGGGCTAAAACCAGGAGAATAATGACTAATAGAAGTCAACAACCACGGAGTTAGAGAGAGTCATAGAATATTAGTTTCATCTGAAATTGTTGTACACTCCTGAGCTGTTCCTTCTCAGGCCTGAAAAGGGCTGCTATCCCAGGACGCCTAAATTAAAGAATCCTAATACCAACAGGACCAGGCCTATGTTGTAGACAAGAGAGCTCATTTTCCTGAGTTCAAAGACAGGCCAGAGGGATATGGCTGAGATGAGGGGTGAATCTGGAGCCCATGGGGATGCACTCTCCAAGCTCCAGGATAGGAATGGGCCATTATTGGTTTAATGGACCTCTGGGGTCCCAGGCCACCCACACCACGCCCTCCCGAGCAGGATCTTGGCAACATTCCCTGTCAGTGATGAGGCAACCTAGCACTTGTCACGCCCCGATGTTGTGTCCTATGTGGGCACCATGCTGTGGGGACCACACCCACACTCTGCAGGTCCATGCTACAGGGTCCTTCTTGCCTCAGGAGTAGAGACCACCCAGCAAGCAGTTCGCTCCCCAACCAGCAGGAGGAGGGGAGGAGAGCAGGGGCACCAGGGGAATCTCACTCAGACAACAACACCCAGGGGTGCCAGCGGGGACAGTGATGATGCAGATGAGGCCCAGACCAAGAGATGCGACCAGAGGACACAAAAGGCAGCTGATCAGGTCCTGACTCAACTGCATCCCGGACACCTTTGTCCCTCCTACGCCCCTTCCTCATACATCCCCTCCTTAAATGCAGATTCTTCAGATGCAAACAGGCAGAGCCTCAGACTGAAAGTCAGCTCTTCCAAAATGACCCGTCAGCAAACACTGCAGGATTGTGCTCCAGTGGGGGCCCTGGAGTCCACAACTCAGGGACTGAAGGGGACATCGGTGCCAGGGCCAGTGTGAGGGGATGGGGAGTGAGACTTTCATGGTTGTGGAATGTTGGTTTTGCAAGATGAAAAGTTCTAGGCGTGGTGGTGATGGCTCCACGAGAAAGTGAATAGATCTGATGCCTCAGAAACGTGCACTTAAAATGGTGACGATGGTAAAGGGTATGTGACGTGTGTTTTATTTCACTTAAATTCATAAAATAATGTCTTTTTAAATCAGAGTCCATTTCGACTCCCGTTCATCACAAATGTCGGAGACCCAAACACATTCCCCTACCTTAGGGGCCATCACGGTGCCCTCACATGGCACATGGGAGACCGTTCTCACAGGGGCCTAGTCTGTGCTCACCTCACCTCTGTCCAGGGAGACCCAGGCAGTGGTGACCCCCATAGATTAGACATATGATATGCTATGATATTCATATGACACCACCGAACATTGTCACTCACCAGCACACAGAGCAGCACCCCACTCAAACATGCATGACCTCATATGAATGCGACAAGATTAAGGGAAGAAAAGGAACCACCAGTTAATCAGGGCAACACCCTTAACGCAGAGGTTGGAAATGTCAAAGGGGTAAAGACACACTGCAGGCAAAGAGCACATAGGGGTCTCCCCATACATGTGATCCTGACCCATGCAGATGTGGTGAGACCCATACAGTGCCCGTACCCTATAGCTGGGGTCACACATCCACACTCACCACAGTGACCCCACCTCCCCAGACCCTGCACCTAAAGTCACACGTTCTCTCTCAACACGTGACCCCACCTCCTCAGACCCCTCCACCTGGGTCACATGTCCACAGTCCCAGGGTGAACTGCCCTCCACAGACTCCCCCAACTGGGGTCACACGTGCACATCCTCCAGGGTGACCTCACCTCACCAGACCGTGCACCTGGGGTCACATGTCCCCTTGGTCAGGGCACCATAGCTCTGCTCTTGGCTCCCTAATTTGGAAACAAGCTGGGTTCCTGGGCCCTGCTGGGATGAGAAAAAGTGTAAGGTGGGTCTCCTGTCCCCACACTTGTCCCACAGAAGTCCTCCTCTTTTCACTTTGGTTCTGTGTGATTTTACCTCTTTTTAAAGCTTTCATGCTAAAGTTGAACACATTACTTGGTTCTGGCAGGCACAGTCTCACTTTCTTGTCTCACTTACTTGTTGAGAAAACTCATAGGACAGCAGGGCTGAAAGCCGAAGGGCAGCTCTGGACGCTGCTGACTAGGGACGGCAGACAGGAAGGAGAGCTCAGCAGCAGCCTCAGCTGTTACCCATCGGCCTTTTGCCCGATCTGCGTGCCCTGCAATCAATTCACCAGCTAAACCTGCCTCCCTTCGCACCATGCACGTGCTGGTAAATTGGAATAATCAGCAGGTAGCCCTCCTGAGGATTATCCACGAGCCCCAAGGAAGGTGAACCTTGCAGGAATAAGGACTAAGGCCCTGCCCATAGCACTGCCCTTGGGAGGACCAGGTCACCACAGTCAGAAGAGAGGGTGTTACCTAGACAAGCCCACCTCGGCTCCAGACCCAGACATCTAAGCACTGACTTTCAAATGCAGGCACGGAGCTTCCCAGTACTGAGGCCAGGCCGGCTCTCTTCCCAGCTCTCCAGACTCCTAGCATACACGGAACATGGTCAGGTCTAAATCTTCTTATTATAGACAACACATGGTCAGCTCTAAACATAAACAGTAGACAGCACATGGAGAGGTCTAAATTTACCATGTAGACAGGACTTGATCATGTTTCAACTAGCTTAGGGCTGAGCTCATAGGAGGTACAGATCACACATATGGGTCTCTCATCTTTGGACACCCACATCAGGAAACTGAACAATATCGTTGTCATTAAACATTTCAACAGGCAAAACAGAAATGTTACCAGTGTGTCTGGCCACCTGATGGTCAGGATCCTCATGTGATGCAAGAACTTCTTAGAGTGCAGCCCAGTCTGCGGCCAGGCCAGGCAAGAAGTGGCCTGATTGCAGCCTCCCAGGCTTCCAGAAGGAGGCGGCCGCACAGGAGGCCCAGGCAGGACAGTTCTGCATGGTGCGGGCCAGGAGAGCCTGTCTGTCCATTCCACTGGCCGATTCCGGGCGGGGTGCTCAGGGTCGCTGAGAGCCCCGCGCTCAGGCCCTGCTTCCCTGCACCATGTGCGTGTGCGTGCGTGTGTGTGTGTGTGTGTGTGTGTATCTGTGTGTGTGTAGAGGGGGCAGTGGCTGACGGCTCCCACGGCTCCCGTCCCGGGCACCGTGATATCTTCGAGGGGAGGTACGGGGAGAGGTAGGGGCACAGAAGCCATTGGAGAGGAGAACCCACCACGGAGCTCCTTGCACACTGGCTCGCCCCACCCGGGGACCAGCCTACCCATCGTGGGCCACATGCCACCCCCCAGCCCCGCACCCCAAAAGGCAGGGCACCTGCTCTTTCAATAGCACAGGGTCTCACATGAAGGAGACTCAGTGGGGAATGTCACCCACTCCCCCACTCCTGATGCTCCGTTTGGGGAGAATGAACCCCCTTGACTGGGCGATGGGACCCTGTGATGAAACATGTGGTGCCCCATCCAAGTCGGGGTCTGGCTGACAGATGGGAACACAGGAGCCACGTGCATGGCCTGGAGGCCAGGCCAACAGGACGAGCACCTCCAGCCTTGGTCTAGCTCTCCAACTGTGACATTGTAGTTTATAGGGGACCTAGGGCAGGTGACTGAATGTAATGGGGGCCTCAGGTGGACATCAAAGCTAAGAAAAAGGGAAAAATACATGTCAGCTTCACTTGCTTTCAGGAATTAATGCTTTACGGATTCACTTTATTCCCTGTGTGTGTGCTACGTGTGTGCATGTGCCTGTATGCGTACATGTGCTGTGCATGTGCATAGGTATGTGCACCGGCACACGTTAGTGTGTGCGTGGGTACACGCGTGCGTGTGTGTTCATAGGCTAGTGTGTGAATATATTTGTGCTGTGCGCATGCGTATGTTTGTGTGTGTGCTGTGTCTACCTTTGCGCACACCTGTGTGTTTTCTGCAACCACTTGCAAGTTGATTGCAGACTGAATTGTGCCCCAGATATGTCCGCACGCACCTGCTCTAACAATCCTGCGTAGCCACGTAAAGTTCAGAGATCGCAGGGATTTAAATGGATGGAGCAGGATGTCCTCACACAGGGTCTGTCTTCCAGTGACTGTCACTGTCTGAGTGACATCCTTCACACGTTCTTTAAGCCCCATTCAGGGTCCAGTTTAGACCCCATTACATTCAGTCACCTGCCTCAGGTCCCTTAATGCTACAATGTCACAGTTGGAGAGCTAGACCAAGGCTGGAGGTGCTTGTCCTGTTGGCCTGGCCTCCAGGCCATGCACGTGGCTCCTGTGTTCCCATCTGTCAGCCAGACCCCGACTTGGATGGGGCACCACATGTTTCATCACAGGGTCCCATCGCCCAGTCAAGGGGGTTCATTCTCCCCAAACGGAGCATCAGGAGTGGGGGAGTGGGTGACATTCCCCACTGAGTCTCCTTCATGTGAGACCCTGTGCTATTGAAAGAGCAGGTGCCCTGCCTTTTGGGGTGCGGGGCTGGGGGGTGGCATGTGGCCCACGATGGGTAGGCTGGTCCCCGGGTGGGGCGAGCCAGTGTGCAAGGAGCTCCGTGGTGGGTTCTCCTCTCCAATGGCTTCTGTGCCCCTACCTCTCCCCGTACCTCCCCTCGAAGATATCACGGTGCCCGGGACGGGAGCCGTGGGAGCCGTCAGCCACTGCCCCCTCTACACACACACAGATACACACACACACACACACACACACGCACGCACACGCACATGGTGCAGGGAAGCAGGGCCTGAGCGCGGGGCTCTCAGCGACCCTGAGCACCCCGCCCGGAATCGGCCAGTGGAATGGACAGACAGGCTCTCCTGGCCCGCACCATGCAGAACTGTCCTGCCTGGGCCTCCTGTGCGGCCGCCTCCTTCTGGAAGCCTGGGAGGCTGCAATCAGGCCACTTCTTGCCTGGCCTGGCCGCAGACTGGGCTGCACTCTAAGAAGTTCTTGCATCACATGAGGATCCTGACCATCAGGTGGCCAGACACACTGGTAACATTTCTGTTTTGCCTGTTGAAATGTTTAATGACAACGATATTGTTCAGTTTCCTGATGTGGGTGTCCAAAGATGAGAGACCCATATGTGTGATCTGTACCTCCTATGAGCTCAGCCCTAAGCTAGTTGAAACATGATCAAGTCCTGTCTACATGGTAAATTTAGACCTCTCCATGTGCTGTCTACTGTTTATGTTTAGAGCTGACCATGTGTTGTCTATAATAAGAAGATTTAGACCTGACCATGTTCCGTGTATGCTAGGAGTCTGGAGAGCTGGGAAGAGAGCCGGCCTGGCCTCAGTACTGGGAAGCTCCGTGCCTGCATTTGAAAGTCAGTGCTTAGATGTCTGGGTCTGGAGCCGAGGTGGGCTTGTCTAGGTAACACCCTCTCTTCTGACTGTGGTGACCTGGTCCTCCCAAGGGCAGTGCTGTGGGCAGGGCCTTAGTCCTTATTCCTGCAAGGTTCACCTTCCTTGGGGCTCGTGGATAATCCTCAGGAGGGCTACCTGCTGATTATTCCAATTTACCAGCACGTGCATGGTGCGAAGGGAGGCAGGTTTAGCTGGTGAATTGATTGCAGGGCACGCAGATCGGGCAAAAGGCCGATGGGTAACAGCTGAGGCTGCTGCTGAGCTCTCCTTCCTGTCTGCCGTCCCTAGTCAGCAGCGTCCAGAGCTGCCCTTCGGCTTTCAGCCCTGCTGTCCTATGAGTTTTCTCAACAAGTAAGTGAGACAAGAAAGTGAGACTGTGCCTGCCAGAACCAAGTAATGTGTTCAACTTTAGCATGAAAGCTTTAAAAAGAGGTAAAATCACACAGAACCAAAGTGAAAAGAGGAGGACTTCTGTGGGACAAGTGTGGGGACAGGAGACCCACCTTACACTTTTTCTCATCCCAGCAGGGCCCAGGAACCCAGCTTGTTTCCAAATTAGGGAGCCAAGAGCAGAGCTATGGTGCCCTGACCAAGGGGACATGTGACCCCAGGTGCACGGTCTGGTGAGGTGAGGTCACCCTGGAGGATGTGCACGTGTGACCCCAGTTGGGGGAGTCTGTGGAGGGCAGTTCACCCTGGGACTGTGGACATGTGACCCAGGTGGAGGGGTCTGAGGAGGTGGGGTCACGTGTTGAGAGAGAACGTGTGACTTTAGGTGCAGGGTCTGGGGAGGTGGGGTCACTGTGGTGAGTGTGGATGTGTGACCCCAGCTATAGGGTACGGGCACTGTATGGGTCTCACCACATCTGCATGGGTCAGGATCACATGTATGGGGAGACCCCTATGTGCTCTTTGCCTGCAGTGTGTCTTTACCCCTTTGACATTTCCAACCTCTGCGTTAAGGGTGTTGCCCTGATTAACTGGTGGTTCCTTTTCTTCCCTTAATCTTGTCGCATTCATATGAGGTCATGCATGTTTGAGTGGGGTGCTGCTCTGTGTGCTGGTGAGTGACAATGTTCGGTGGTGTCATATGAATATCATAGCATATCATATGTCTAATCTATGGGGGTCACCACTGCCTGGGTCTCCCTGGACAGAGGTGAGGTGAGCACAGACTAGGCCCCTGTGAGAACGGTCTCCCATGTGCCATGTGAGGGCACCGTGATGGCCCCTAAGGTAGGGGAATGTGTTTGGGTCTCCGACATTTGTGATGAACGGGAGTCGAAATGGACTCTGATTTAAAAAGACATTATTTTATGAATTTAAGTGAAATAAAACACACGTCACATACCCTTTACCATCGTCACCATTTTAAGTGCACGTTTCTGAGGCATCAGATCTATTCACTTTCTCGTGGAGCCATCACCACCACGCCTAGAACTTTTCATCTTGCAAAACCAACATTCCACAACCATGAAAGTCTCACTCCCCATCCCCTCACACTGGCCCTGGCACCGATGTCCCCTTCAGTCCCTGAGTTGTGGACTCCAGGGCCCCCACTGGAGCACAATCCTGCAGTGTTTGCTGACGGGTCATTTTGGAAGAGCTGACTTTCAGTCTGAGGCTCTGCCTGTTTGCATCTGAAGAATCTGCATTTAAGGAGGGGATGTATGAGGAAGGGGCGTAGGAGGGACAAAGGTGTCCGGGATGCAGTTGAGTCAGGACCTGATCAGCTGCCTTTTGTGTCCTCTGGTCGCATCTCTTGGTCTGGGCCTCATCTGCATCATCACTGTCCCCGCTGGCACCCCTGGGTGTTGTTGTCTGAGTGAGATTCCCCTGGTGCCCCTGCTCTCCTCCCCTCCTCCTGCTGGTTGGGGAGCGAACTGCTTGCTGGGTGGTCTCTACTCCTGAGGCAAGAAGGACCCTGTAGCATGGACCTGCAGAGTGTGGGTGTGGTCCCCACAGCATGGTGCCCACATAGGACACAACATCGGGGCGTGACAAGTGCTAGGTTGCCTCATCACTGACAGGGAATGTTGCCAAGATCCTGCTCGGGAGGGCGTGGTGTGGGTGGCCTGGGACCCCAGAGGTCCATTAAACCAATAATGGCCCATTCCTATCCTGGAGCTTGGAGAGTGCATCCCCATGGGCTCCAGATTCACCCCTCATCTCAGCCATATCCCTCTGGCCTGTCTTTGAACTCAGGAAAATGAGCTCTCTTGTCTACAACATAGGCCTGGTCCTGTTGGTATTAGGATTCTTTAATTTAGGCGTCCTGGGATAGCAGCCCTTTTCAGGCCTGAGAAGGAACAGCTCAGGAGTGTACAACAATTTCAGATGAAACTAATATTCTATGACTCTCTCTAACTCCGTGGTTGTTGACTTCTATTAGTCATTATTCTCCTGGTTTTAGCCCTGATGTGGGGATTACAGAGGAGCCAACATTTAAATCTTCATAATCTGTGTATTTGTAGCTTCAGTATCATTACTGACCCATCGATTTTATGGTTTGGGAAGAGTTATTGATTTCATGTATCATGTAAAGGATTCACAATGATGATAGAGCAATTAAGATTACAATAATGGCTGATAAATTGTTCACATTTTCTCTACCTGTGCATCTATTATATGTATATGAGTTAGTTTAGTTGTCAATGTTAGAGAAATAATATAGAGAACTAGTTTCAAAAATCACTATTAATGTGTGATGATGAGAATGTAAATGTTCTTCCATAATCGGTGATGTTATATCTTGAGATCCTAGGTGAAATTGATATGCCTTCGTGATATACAGGATTTTAGCCTCTGATTTAAGTTTGACAAAGCTACATCACTTTTTACTTTTCTCTCATTTATTGAGAAAGACATAATTGTTATGGTGTTGGCTTGAAAGTGGTTGAAAAGGACTTGAGACCTTCCTTATTTTATATTTACATAGGTAGGATCTTGAAACATAGGATATGGTGGAGGGCATTTATGTAACAATTCTAGGTTAGGAGTATCAGTTTCTAGTGCTTAGCCTTCTTGTTTAGATGCAAATGCTTTTCAAAGTATGAAGATTATGATTAGCATTACTGCTGCTATTGAGATGAGTGAGCCAAAAGACACAATATTTCATGTTGTGTGTGCCTCCGAGTAGTGAGACTAAAGTAATGACATTCCTGAGAGGCCAGAAAGTGCTGCGGGAAGTCATATTTACTACTACAAATATACGCGTGAAGTGACTTTTTGCTCATGCTGAGTTCACTGTGTAACCTGAGAATAGTGGGAATCCGTGTAGGAAGCCTCCCGTAATAGTGAAGCCCGCTCCCATGGACATTAGATCATGGAAGTGTGCTGCTACATAGTATGTATCCTGGAGGATAGTGTCCGGGGATGAGTTCACTAAGATGATTCCTGTGAAACCTCCTACTGTAAAAAGAAAAACTAAAGCCTAAAACTCATAATATATTGGAGGTCATATAATATTACCTCCGTGAACAGTTGCTAACCAGGGACTTCCCTGGTGGTGCAGTGGTTAAGAATTTGCCTGCCAATGCAGGGGACACGGGTTCGAGCCATCGTGTGGGAATATTCCACCTGCCGTGGAGCAAAAAGCCCATGTGCCACAACTACTGAGCCTGCCCTCTAGAGCGTGAAAGCCATGCTCTGCAATAAAGAAAGCCTTTTCAGTGAAAAGGCAATGCACCGCAGCGTAGAGTCGCTACTGCTCACTGCAACCAGAGAAAGCACACTCCTGTAGGGATAGAAGCAATTATGGTAGCTTTTGCAAAGTATGCTCCTGAGTGGACAGCTCTCCCTATGGTAAATATATGATGGGCCCACAAGAGAAATCCTAAAAAGCCAGTGGGCATGACTCATACTATTCCCAAATAGCTGAAAGGCACCTTTTGTCCTAAATAGTGTGTAATGATGTGTGAATTTATAACAAACCCTGGTAGGCCATGAATACAGACTTCAGGGTGACCAAAGAATCAAAATAGGTGTTGGTATAGGATTCGGCCTCCTCCTGCAGGGTCAGAGAAAGTAGTGTTGAGATTTCTATCTCTTAAGAGTATGGCAATTCTGGCTGCTCGGACTGAGAGTGGTAATTATAGTAATATGGCTATAGTTGGTGAAGATTAAACAAATAATGGTGTTTGGTATTGGGGTATGACTGCTGGTTTTGTATGAAAGACTATAGTAATAAAAGCAATAGCACCAAGAATTGAGGAGACACCTGATAAATGTAAGGAGGAAATGGTTATGTCGACAGAGGCTCCTGCGTGGGCCAGGTTGCAGGCTAGAGCTGAATACACGGTCCACTGGTACCAGAACAAGCTTCTACTATTGGTGATATGAGTAGGAGTAAGAACGATGGGGGAAGTAGTCAAAAATTTACATGGTTTACTCGGGGAAATGCTACCTCAGGTGTGCGAGTTATTAGTGGCCCAAGTGAGTTTTCAAACCCTGCAATATAAGGGGTACAACAATAAAGAAAATTATTACAAATGCAGGGACTGTTATGACCACGTTACAGATTTGTGCATCTCCAAGTAGCGCTCCAGGTTAGCATAGCTCAGCCTGGATTAATATTCTTAAGGTGCTGCCTGCTACTCCAGCTCAAGCACCAAATAGTAATTATAAGATGCCGATATCTTTGTGATTTGTTGAAAATAATCAACAGTGTATGAACAGAGGTAAAATGACTGAGCTAGCATTCGACTGTAAATCTGAAGACAGAGATTGAGCCCTCTTTCTCACAAACCCTGTGGTGAATCAACAAATTGAATTGTAATTTCAGAGAAGCAGCTTCAATTCTGCCAGAGATTTTCCTGCCTTTTTTCTTTTTTTCTTTCTCAAATGAAGAAGAAGCAGATTGAAGCCAGTTGACTAGAGGATTTGCCTGTTAACTAAAGTTTCCTGGGGTTAAAACTCATCAGTCTCGTAAAGATTTGGCTTAACTACAATGTTTGCTTTACATTCAATTGATGTAGGATGAAGTCTTTCAATCCTTATTTTTAGAAATTAAGTAAATTTTACTTGTTTTGGGTTATGAAAGCTCTTGGTCTGAACTAACCTAAATTCCTAGTCCAGCACGGATGGAATGGGTGTTATGTGGAGTAATTGTCTGGGTTTTATGATTAGTAATGATAGGAAGGTTATTTCTTTGAATGTTCAATGTGCTTTGTTTTTGTGTTGTTTCATGAAGGGAATACAGTTAGTGATGTGGAGTATGTTAGCTGCAAGTAGAAATATATGCTGAGCACTGCTGTGATGGCTATTAATGTTGGTAGAATGATGTTGTCATTTTCGTTATCTCTTGGATAAGTATTCATTTGGGTAAAAACCCTGATAGTGATGGACTATGTCCTAATGATACTATAATGGTGAGGAAAAGGATTGTGATGGGAGGTGTTTTACCTCATGTGTGTGATAATGACACTCTTGTAGTCCATGCTCTGGGCATAAATAATAAGAAGAGAGTACTGTTATGATATAAATTAGTATGTTTAGGATTGTTATAATCGGAATATACTTTATAACGGCTGTTATTCATCCTATATGGGCAATTGATGAGGAGGGTTTAATTTTTTCCAGGTGAGTCTGACTAAATCTCCCTCAGCCTCCAGCTATGATTTATAATATCACTATGATTAATAGTATATTTAGGTTGATGGATGGTGACATGTGGTATAAAAGTGACAGGGGTGCACTTTTGTCATATTAATAGCATCAGGCCTGCTGTTCATGGGACGCCTTGTGTGACGTGAGGCACTCAGAAGTGAAATGGGGAAAGTCCTACTTTTGTGACAAGGGCGATTGTCATGAGGGTGGATGCTGCTGGATGAAAGATTTTTGTTATTCATTGTGTTCCATGACCAGAGTATATTAGATTAATGATACTAGCCATTATAAGTAGTATTGGTGTGGTGGATTGTTTTAGGAAATATTTGTTGGATGCTTCTGTAGCTTATGGGTTTGTGTTTTTTATTAGAATGGGGATACCATTAACCAGTGTGAGCTTCTTATACAATTATATTTCCTGTGATAATGGTCAGTAGAATGATAGTAAAAACAATGAGAGTTTATTAGTACAGGAAGGATCTACGACAACATGTTGGGGGTATGGGCCTGAAGCTTACCTAGTGAACCTTAGTATATAGCATGTGCTGTAATGTGGTAACATGGAGAATATAAAATTCTTAGGAAGAATTCAATTCCAGGAATAAGAGCATTGAAACCTCTATAATTTACTCTATCACAGTAACTCTTTTGTCAGACATATTTCTTAAGTTTGTGGTGGGTTGCCTGGTATGATGACAGGTGGTGAAAACTCTCATATACATCGGGCTAATGTTAGTAGAAAAAAATTTTTATACGAGATGTAGACGTTGATCATATCAAAATTGTGGGTAGGATGCTCAAATTCATAGAAAGGAGATTGTTAGATGTGTTTTAATGATGACTTGGGGTGCATATAATTCTGGCACCTAGGGATTGTCGAATGCTCCTACAAATGGATTGTTGTGGAAATGTTTATTATAAGGAAATTGACATATTGTCTAGCAAGGAAGAGGTGAATGGGCCTGCTACATCTTCTACATTGAAGTCATATACAGGTTTTGATTCTACTTCTGTTGAATCAAGTGAGGCTTCATTGAATTTCTGCTACTGCGGAGATAATAAAATTCTGAGTAGGGGTCAGAAGAAAATAGTCATAGGTGTTCCTGTGTAATAATTACTGTTGAAAGTGTAAATGATCCATTTATCAGTAAGACTGAGAATAGAATAACTGCTACATTACTTCATATGAGATTGTCTATGCTACTGTCCCTAGAGCTCCAGTGAGTGAGTATGGTGAATGTGAAGCTCATCCAGAACTGAGGATGGAATAAATGGCTAGGTGTGATATGGCTAATATAAAGAGTATGCCTACATTTATATTAATTAGTGGCTAAGATATGGGAAGAGGAATTCATGTTGTGAGAGCCAGGGTTAAGGCTAGCATTGGGGCAATAATATATAAATTGATGCTGTTGATGGACATAGTGGGTCTTTAATAAGTAATTTGAATGCCTCAGCAATGGGTTGTAATAATCCATGTGGGCAGATGATTTTTGGCCCTTTCTGGATTTGTATATAGCTTAGGATTTTCCATTTAGTTAATATGAGGAATGCTATGGTGAATTAAATTGGGTAACTTGTGAAAGAGTGTTGATTATAAACATATTCTTAGGAAGAGGACTTGAACCAGTGCAGATAAAAGTTTCAGTTTTACATAATTACCGGGCTCTGCCACCGTAACAAACCCTGCTCTACAGTAGGGTATGTATAAATTAATTGAATGTAGATTATGTCATCATTTAGTTTGAAGACATTGTGTAAAGTAAGCCGTATTGCTCTTGTCCTTTCATACTGGAAGAAATCTGCAATAGACAGAAACCAAGCAGGATGGCTCCAGTCTGAACTCAGATCATGTGAGACTTTAATCATTGAACAAAGAGACAATTAATAGCAGTTATACCATTGAAATGTCGTGATCCAGCATCAAGGTCAAAAACCATATTGCCGATATGAACTCTAGAATACAATTACACTCTTATCCCTAGTAAAACTTGTTCCATTGATCAGTGTTTGAGAAGAACAGGTGATAAAGAATTTTGACTAGCTGGTCTAAATTGTAATCACTCAGAGGTGATTTTATTCTCTAAAAATGAATGGCACACGGGCTCAAGGTGCACCAGCTTCAGTAGTTGTGGCACGCAGGCTCAGTAGTTGTGGCCCACTGGGTTAGTTGCTCCGTTGCACGTGGGATCTTCCCAGACTAGGGATCGAACCCGTGTCCCCTGAATTGGCAGGCGCAGTCTTAACCACTGCATCACCAGGGAAGTCCCAGAATCGCCGTCTCCCTTTTAATACACCTTAAGCCCAAAGAATCCATGGAAGATTGTTACAGATAATAAGAGAATAAAATATTGTAAGGACTATAACAGAAGCATATAGTACACTGTTCATATAGACACATCCCAAGCAGTTACAAAGTATATTATAAAGGAGGCTGCAGTTTGCAAAGAACAACATAAATTATACCCACAAACTCCCAATATTTCCTGAATCGTTGCAATCTGAAACCCTATTGTAGGAAGCAGAACATTCCAGGAGACATTCTACAAATGAAGGACTCTAAACCCTGTGGGTGGATAAGGAATTCTGGAAGGAAGGTGTCCTCACTCAAGGAGTGCATGATCCTATACTTTTATCACATCAGATCCCTGTACAATTCCCATTGATCTCGGTCCAGGCATTCCCAGTCCTCTTGAGAGAAATCTATGGGCACATCCTGGGATGTCAGCAGTCCCTGAAATTAAAAGTACACATGACATGTGGCCACGGGAAGAGTTCATAATGTGACGCAAGAAGAAAAGAGCAAATTAAGAGAACTGGTTTTAATTTAGAAGAGTGTCTTCAATCATCCACTAATATATATATATACATATATATTTTTTTTCACAAAGTAACTTTCTCTATTTCTAACTACAAAAAAGAGTATGTCATGTGATCCATAAAACTAGTATAGAGACTATAGTCATCTGGAAAAGAAATGATAAAATGGTGGTTTCAACACGGACATATGCATTTTTGAGTGTTTTATTTATATCAAACTGGATAAAATGTGCGTATTTCTCAGACAGAAAAGACATGTCGAGGTAGAAATGTACCTTTCAACTATTCATGGGTCCACAAATACACTGGAGAGAGTGTAAAATTGCAGATTCTGATACAGTAGGGCCGGTGGGCCTGAGTTCTATTTTTTAAACGAGCTCATTTTTAACTAGTGATGCCACAGTCTCTGATTCATTAACGACAATTGTGAATAGCAGAGACATAATAAGGAAAGGTAAACATTCATAGTTAACTTCTAACTTCAAGTGTGTTATGGATTTCCCACGTTTAATAGGATAGTAAGCACAGCAGCAACCACCATTTGTGAACATTCACTGTAGACCGTGTGTATCTTTCTGACTTTTTGTGTAGGATTGCAGGTAAAAGGCCTGTGCTGCGGCCACAGTGGGCGGGGCCCTCAGGCCGGGCCGCCCCTCCAGGCCCCCCGACGGGGCCCTGAGCTCCTGGCGGCTCCTCCCCCGGCGCCCCGCCCCCTCCCAGGAGGCCTCGGGGCAGAACGGCCCCACCCACTGCGCCCGGAACGGAGCCCGCGTTTCCTCAGAGCTGGAGCTCCCGGCTCGGGGTCTCTTCCCTCCGCCGTCACGGAGCTGCCCCGGAGCCCAAGGGGAGGGCGGCCTCACTGACGCTGCCGGCTGCGGAGGGGCCCCGGCGGCCGAAGCCGCGACAGTCGTGGGGACGGCGGGCCGGGTAAGTGGGTCTGGTGCCCGGGCGGCCGCGCAAGAGCAGCTTCTGAGGGGAAGGGTTTCGCGGCCACCCGCCGCTGCTGTGCAGAACGAGCGGCCTCGGGGTCTGGTCCCGGGGAACTTCGGCCCCTCCTCTCGGCCCTGCCCTCGGCCTGGCTCGCGGGGCCCGGTGGGCGTGGGGAGAGGGCGGCTGAACGTCCTGAGGGGACACGGGGCGAGGGAGGCGCAGGGTCCGGCCGCAGCGTCAGCGACCCTCCTCCCGACGGCGGGGAAAGCGGCGAAAGTTCCTCCCGAGGCTCCCAGGCCTCTTGTTCAGCCGAGGCCCTGTGCGCCCCTTCGTCCCTGAGCTAAAGCACCGGGGGGGGGGGAGGGGACAGGGCGGGGGGCTGGCGCAGGTGATGGGGGACGGGAAAAGGTGATTGTCAGCTAAGGAGAACCTGCTCTCCCAGGTTCTACAGGAATGCAGGGCTTTCCTTATGCGAAGATGCCGGAGTCAGGCTCACGAATTCCTTCCTTTGATATGCACCTCAGCTCTCTGGGGCCTGCATTCTGTAATTGCACATCCTGAGTTCCTCAGGGCCTGCCCGCTCACATTGGAGAGGATGACTGTGACATCTTTTGTTTACTGAGATGGCAAGAAATATTCCATTTCTCACAGGCTTGAGGGGCAGACAGTGAAGAAGCGTCGGAGAGTCTCACTTGGCATGTACTTTGGTTTACATATAGATAATAGTTATACTTACTTAACTGTGCTAATAGAGGCTCTGGAGTACAATCAACTTGTACTACTGCCCTCTATGTATTAATTTCATCAATATCATAAGATAAATGCCTGTAGAATTGACTTAATCCAGTTAAATAGCATAATGATTTTTAAAGGAAACATAATAGAAATATAACAACAAAACCTTTACCACTACAGGCTGGGTCTGGAACAAGGTAAATAAATGTTCCATTGTTAAAATATTGAAAGAGTATTCAATAGAAATATCAAGAAAAATGACAAATAATAAGGGCAGCAGAATGTTGAAATGTTCTATCTTTATCATTAAAGTGGCAGAAAATCATTTATGAGCAGGCACTGGGGCAGAAGATGCCTGATTTTATATCTTTGTCATATTTGTGCAGTTGTTTCAAGAAGTAACTTAAAGACACAATGGAAAAGCCAGGAGGTTTGTGCCTGAGATCATGTTGATGTGAAACCCGGGATGGCCGCCTTGTGCCAGGTGAGTTAAGTTTACCTCGCAGGTAGACCCCAGAGCTCCTGAGAAACAAGGGCTGGAATTTTTCTTCTGCGATGAATAGGAGCTGTTGAGTCCAGTTCATTGAGCAAGGAGTAGGTCTTGTCTATTACATATTTGGTTTTTGGAACGGTATCTGTGCTAATTTCAAACTCTTGTTTTATGAAAACCCCCCCTCACCTTTCCCCTGAAGCAGGCATAAGTGTGTTTTCTAAAAGCGTGACTCTGTTCTGTTTTAATTCAGTTCTTTGTAGCCATGTTTACATTCCCTCTATAAGTGATATGTTTTGATAAATTTCTTTTTCTGTGTGACCTTTTTCACTTTGAATTATCGTACCTAAATCCACTCATTATGCTGCTACTAGCCTTATGACATTGATTTCATGGCTGAGTGATATTCCATTGTACATAAGTTTCACAACTTCTGTATCCATTTTTCTCTTTCCTGGGATATGGAACGGGTACCGAAGTCGAGGTTCTTGTAAACAGAGCAGCCCTAAGCTTTGGGGTGCCTGTGTCTTGTTGATTTTTAGTCTTCCCAAGATATACGCCCATGAGTGGAAGTGCCCTATGCTCTGTAGCTCTGTTGTTTAGATGTTTTAGGAAACACCATACACTTTTGTAGAGTGTCTGCGGCAATTTTCATCCCGCCCGTCAGCATAACAAGGTTTCCTGTTCTCCATGGCCTGTCCTGCATTTGTGGTTTTTTACACTTTTTTCAGATGGCCGTTTTGACCGGGGGGAAGTGAGACTTCTTTGTAGTGCTGATTTGCTCTCCCAGCTTGCTTGGTTGGCCAAAACGTGTGTATGCTTTTTTACCTGAATATATTCAGGAAGGAACACATACTCCCTTTTTGGCCAACTGCATCATTGTCCAAGTTCTGCCGCTTTTCATGTGCTTTCAAGGAAACTCCAATCTACCTCTTGAAATCTGTTTCCTGCAATTCTGCCTTGCTTTCAAATCCTCTTCGTTGCCTTAACTCAATGTATTTTTGGATGGTAGTTGTCATTTATCACTGTGCAGGTTTGTGAGTTGCAGTGCCCCTGAGCTCCATGTTTCAACTGCCCTTTTTGTGAGCTGGCCCAGAAAACCACAGCATCGCCTCAGGCCCTATCCTGGTTTCGGGGCGTCAGGCTGAGCCTTTGGTGAATTCTTCTTCGTGATGGGAAATGAGAGTAACATGTGCCCGACCAAACACCTCCAGCGAGTCTCTCATTGGTTCCCCCTTTTCCCGTTCATCCTCGGCACATATTGCAAACTGTTCGAAACAGGAGGTTAAAGGTGCTGATTCTCCAAGTGGGGAGATTGTTAGTAAAGCGGCTGGAATGGTGAACCCGAGCACCAGGAGATGAAAAATGAGGTGCGCTGTCGAAACCTTTCATGATCACACGGTGTATCATCCTCTGGGCTTCCCATGCAGCTTTTAGCTGTAGGAAGGTTGCGTTGCACCTGGAGAGTTGGGACCCATGGAATGGGTAGCACACAGTATTACTTTAAAGGGTCTGCATTTGCTCACTCAACCTCACCAATCCTCTCAGTCCCAAGAGTGTCCAACCTTATGTCTCATCCTGCTGTGTGTCTAGGTGTGTTCAATCCATGTTGCATCATAGCCCCTGAGCAAAAGTTATAAGGGTTTTTATGTCTGTCACTGTCTTTTTCTACTATTGTTATATTGGTTACAGCTGATTTTCAACGCTGTTTGTTGCTGTTCTACATCCACTTGATTCACGTAGAAACAGACATCAATAAATTCTTTTTCAGATTCTTAACAGTCGTATAGAATTTTTTCTGGTGACTTGAGTGTGCTGAGTGCAGTTCTTTGAGGTTCTGTGTAGGCCTCGTCTATTATCAATTTGGTATTTGGAACGGTATCTTTGCTAATTTCAACCTCCTGGATAATGCCTCACCCCTCCCCACCTTTCCCCTTTGGCAGCCTTATGTGTGTTTTCTACATATTTGACTATGTTTCTGTTTTGTAATTTGTTTCATGTGTAGCCATTGTTGATTCTACCTTTAAGTTATATCTTACGATATGTGTCTTTTTCTTTCTGACTTATGTTACCTAGAATGATCTTACATAACTCCTCCTGAGTTGATGCAACTGGCCTTATTTCATTGATTTCCTGGCTGAGTTATATTCCACTCTACATATGTACCACATCTCTTTTATCCATTTTTTCCTTCCAGGTATATTTAGGTTTTATCCAAGTCGAGGCTCTTTTAAACAGAGAGGCGGTAAACGTTGGGGTGCCTGTATCCTGACGATTTTTGTTTTTCCCAAGATATTCGCCCATGAGTGCAAGTGCCCTATGCTCTGTAGCTCATCTGTTTAGATGTTTTAGTAAACACAGTACACTTCTTCAGTGTGCCCGTTGGCAATTTACATTTCCACTATCAGCCTCACAGGGCTCCCTTCACTCCTCGCCCTGTCCTGCATTTCTGGTGTTTACACTTTATGAGGATGGCTCTTCTGACTGATGCGAAGTGTGATACTTTTTGTAGTATTGATTTGCAATGCCCACCTGTTTGGTTGGCTAAAAAGGGTGTATGCCCTTTTCTTGAATATATTCAGGAAAAAAGCATACGCCCTTTTTGGCTAACTGCACCGTTGGCGATGTTCAGCCCCTTTTTTGTGCTTTCATGATGAGTCCTTTTTACCTCTTCAAATCCCTTTCCTGCCATTCTCCCTTGTTTACAATTCCTTTTCGGTGACTTCCCTCAAGACATTTTTCAATGATAGATATTTTCAACTCTGCAGTTTCGTGAATTTTAGTGATCCTGAGTTCCATTTTTCAACTTGTGTTTTTTGGAACTGGCCACAAAATAGTGGGATTTCCTCAAACCGTATTCTTTTTCCATGGGCAATCTTAGCCTCTGGTCATTTCGTCTTCCTGATTGGAAATGAGAGTGACATGTGCCTGTCCGAACACCTAGGACTTTTCTCTCATTGTTTCTCATCCTTCCGCTTCATCCTCTGGACAAATTCCAAACTGTGCGCAACAGGAGGTTGAAGGTGCTGACATCCCCAAGTGGGGAGATTGTTAGGAAAGATGCTGGAGGGGTGAACCCGACTCCCTGGAGATGAGGAGATGAGATGCCTTTTCCAAACTCTTCCCGATCAAATGGTGTACCACCTTCTGGGTGTCAGAGTCATGTTTTAGCTGTAGGAAGGGTCCCGTGCATGGTAAGAGAACACCAGGGATGTTTCCAAATCAGTGTCTCCCTGAACCCTAAACTGGGGAATTTTACGCTATGGCTACACGTATGTTCATTAAGGGCCTTGGGCAGTAGGCAGAGTCCGAACTTAAGATGATTAAAGTCTTCAGGGTCAGAAGCGCTGACCATCGGCCTCCCTTAGGGTACATTGTATCTGTCATTGATAGATGATGTCAATAAAAATATCTATTCGTTTTCAGATTATTTCCGCTTCTAGGTATTACAAAATATTGAGTGTAGTTCCCTGTGCTGTACAGTAGTTCTGTGTTGATGATCTATTTATACATAGCAGTGTGTACGTGTTAATCCCAAACTGTTCATTTATCCCTCCCTGCACCTTTCCCCTTTGGTAATAATAAATTATAAGATTTTATGCTTCTCAGAAATGGGGGAGCTGAAAGAGAGGTATCATTTTCAATGGAAAAGCATTCAAAACTATATTGAAGCTTCAGTCAAGATTATTCGATGTACATCCTTGGAAAGAAATCACTTCATTTCTCCAATGTTGACCTGACAAATAAGACAATCCCCTTCACTGAACTTGCCTATACTAAAGTGATGGAAATATCAAATGGAAGTGTTGGAAACATCTTATTTTACCTGAGCCTTATACACGGCTCTAGGTTAATTACAGTTTGGCTCACACATCTGTTCATTGAAGTTACAATGTTCTCAATTTCTGTCACTGATCCTGCAGAGTGGGCCCCAACAAGGGTCCCCTGCCCCGTGTCATTGGAGCCAAGAGAACGAGACTGAGTTTGGTTCAGAAGCAAAGGAAACTTTAGATTCTGATCAGAGAACGGGGAGAGGTGAGAGCGTGCGCTCCCCCGAGGGCTGTGGGCGGGGCTGCTGTGTGGGGATCCAGGCAGCATCAGCGGGACGGAAGGGGCGGAGTCTCGAGGGCCGGGTTGGCTGGAGCTCAGGCTCCATGTCGCAGAGTCTGCATGGGGCCCCGCGAGCTGAGGTGTCGGCCCAGCCATTTTGCACCAGGAAATAGGTTCTGAAGTGCCGGGTGTGGGACCTCTGCATGTGGAAACCTAGGAGCAAGTGAAATTAGACAAAGCACAAAGGAATAAACGTTAGACTTTACTTTATTGCCCGGATTCTATTTTTATCTCCCAGGATTTTTTCATGGGCTCTGCCGGTGACAAACCCCTCCTCTGCCTTTTGTCCCATTCCTCATTGTTGGGGCGCTGAGGGTGCAGACCCCGCTTCTGTAACTGCTTCGTGCTGAGTCGGGAGGCCTCATACCCGGGGGGAGGGGCAGAACTTCTCCCCAGCAGCCTCCAGGTGAGGTTGACTGTCCCCAGGGCTCTTCCCTCACTGCTCGTCCGCCTGAGCCCCAGCATTTGAAGTGTTATAGATTCTAATGACCTTTAAGGGTGCAGGAAAGAGATGCGCAGAGACGCTGGGGGGGCCGGTTTTACCCCGCCCACATTTGTTCGGCCACCTTAGGCAGACGGTTTCTGCCAGCCTAGATGCTCTGACCAGTAGTCTGCGCTTTCTTCAATTAGGCCCCTGAATTAACGTACAAACAGCACCAGGTGTCAGAACCCTGCCTGCTCAACTCCCACACAGTCCAGGGCCGGTGGTGATCCAGACCCATGACGGCCACTGAGTCAACGGCCTTTTCAAGTAGCCAGGAGTGCAGCCGGTCTCATGGCCGCCGCCGTCACCGCGGTGTCTGTAGGCGTTTCTATGGTGACAGCGTTATTTAGGGTTCCCCCGCCAAGCTTATGAGCTCCGCTCTGGGTGCAGTAAGTCCTGCAAGCAGTAGTCTGCTCTTTTGGGGCACGCTCTTGTTGTTTTCTGAGAGAAGATCCACGTCAAGTGATGGTCACACGGGTCATCATGGGGACCCGTTGCCCCCAGTTGTCCCTCTGGAGGTTGGAGTTGGAGGGCTTCCTCACTCGAGGTCAGTGTGCCCACGGAGCGATGCCTGCAACTTCAGGGCATGGTGGGTGGTTAGGATCACCGTGTGCGGTCCTTTCCCCTTAGGAGGGAGTTGGCCTTGCGGGCTGCGGATTCCAGGTTTTTAGATACCCCCAGTATCTTGGCTGGATGGGGCGGCGGGCCAAGCCCTTGGTGACCGTACTTTCTCCTACCTGGAGGGCATTCTTGCATTGTTCCATTTCAAGAGGTCCCAGTTTTTGCACTAATACTCCAAGGGCGATTCACTTTCTACCCAGAATGTAAAGGTCAAAGGGTTTAGCTAAATTAGGGAGGTCCAGGGCAAGGGTCTGAATTAACTGCTCTTTCCATTCTTGAAAGACCGCTTCTGGATTCTATGCGAACAGATCATCATCTTTTCCTTTCAATGTTTCCTATAGAGGCCCAGCTATTAGACTGTAGTTAGGGATCCAGATGCAGCAAACCCCGACCTCCCTAGGAACCCTTAAGCTGTCTTCTAGGTTTAGAAGGGGTAAGGCTGCAAATGACTTCTTCCCTTTCCTGGGATGGGCTTCTCTGACCTTCTGTGAGAATGAAGCCCAGGCAGGTCACCTTAGTCTGTGATATTTGAGCCTTTGTCTTGGACACCTTCTATCCTTTATTGGCTAGGTAGTTCAGAGGCCTCCTTAGTAGGGCTGGGGATCAGAATGTCGTCTGCATATTGAAGGAGGGTTCCCTTCTCCAGAGGTAGATCTTTGAGGTTTTAGTTAAGTTTCCCCAAAGGTGGTGCGGGAAGTTTTGAACCCTTGGGGGAGGACGGCCCAGCAGTACTGTCTTCCTTGTATGTTGAGTCCTGCCAGTCACAAGCCAAAATTTCTGTGACCTCTGGGACTAATGGAATACAGAAGAAAGCATCATGTACGTCTCATACAGAATACTATGTCCTGGGGGATGGTACAATGACCAGCAGGGTGTAGGAATTAGGAACTATTGGATGCATATCCTCAGTGGCTTCACTGACTGTCCCGACATCTTTACCAGTTCCCCAGTAGCCCATGGGGCTCTCGTGGTCAGGCCCCTCGCAGGATATACAGCTCACCTGGGCAGGTACCCAGCAGCCCACGGGGCTCTCGTGGTCAGGCCCCTCCCAGGATATGGAGCTCACCTGTGCAGCTACCCAGCAGCCCACGGGGCTCTCGTGGTCAGGCCCCTCCTTGGATACGGAACACCCTTGTGCAGGTACCACGGCAGGGCTGGGCACACAGGAACCGTGCACATAGCCCTCATTGCAGAGCACCCCCATCTCACCTGTCCCTCAGAGCTGACACAGAGCACCTCAGAGCAGGACTTGAACTAACAAACAGCAGCTCCGACAGGTCTGTGACCCTGGGCTTCACTCTGTGTGGCCTCCCTCCGCCTGGTCTTCCAGAGACTTCCACTGCAGCCGGGGCACCAGGTCTCTGTCTCCACCCACCACCCCTCCTCTCCCTGACTCCTGGGTTCCTCTTATTAGGAGAGGGTCTTCTTGAAGTTGTCTCCCACTCATGGGCCAGATAAAATGGTTAGAAAACAAGCCAGGGCTGCAGCCCCTTGTCTATCCTGACCCTCAGGACCTACACGTGTTCCTTGGAACTGACCGGTGCAGGAAGGTCCATTTTATGCAACTGTGAGCCCCTGAGGGGCGAGGAGTGGCTGACCTGGGCAGTCTGACCCGGCCGGCCAGTCCTCCCCAGGTGTGCCTGGGCTGAGGTCAATATAAACACCGCTCCAGGCAGCAAGAGCCCCTGCAGCTGTGCCTGACGCCATATTCTCTGCCCCATCGGCAGTCTCGGGGCTGGGCTGGTGGGAGGGAGTAGGGCCCACGGCTCTGTGCGTGGCCCGGTGCGAGTGGGGCTCTGGTGGACTTTCTGCAGGAGTTGCCGCGCTGCCACCTGCTAAAGAAGAGGATGTGTCACCCATACCTGCCGCTGGAATTTCTCCCCGGGCAGAGGTGAGGACGGAGAAAAGCGGTGGGCGCCGGGACAGGAGGGGTACATTGGGCAGGGAGATGGAAAGCTTCCAGAAGAGCGCCCGGGGCCAGGACCATGCTGGCTGGCCTGCAGGCCCCAAGTCGGCCTCCGTGCTGGTGTGGCTCCATGGCCCTTCCTCTAGGCTTTCAAGTCCTTGCACACATTCAGGTGTTTTAGCTGGGAAGGGTGGGAACAGTTCAGCAGCAGCTGGCCTGGGGGTCAGCTCATGTTTACTCAGGGACGCCTTGACATGGTCCCCCAGCTTTGCAATGAGGACGTTCCTTGCGGGGGGGCTGCTGGCTGCATGAGAGATGATTCCCCACCTCTGACCAACTTCAGAATTGTTTACCACTGGAGCAAGGGTTTTCCTGATAGGGTTTTCCTCTGTGTAACTAGTGGGTTCTTAATTGGCAGCGTGAACGGTGATATCAGAGGTCCCGAATCAGGATGGAAATACTTATCCCCAACTTGTACAGGCAGGCATAAAAACCTGGGGAGGCCGTGTGCAGCCGGCACCCTTAGGGCTTGGCTTCCGACTGACCCCTCAACGTTCTGGTGTCCAGCCACTGCTTTAGAATTTCTGGGGCCCAGTGCTGACTCTAAGGGTTCTGTAACCCAGGCTCTGTTGGTCTTTAATGAGACCCGCACTTCCAGGGTCCCACAGAGCAGGGTCCGTGTGACTGTTCTGTGGCTTCTGTAACAAGTGACCACAAGCTGGGTGGTTTAAAACAACAGGAATTCACCCTCCCCCAGTCCTGGAGACCAGACATCTGAGATCCAGGTGTTCCAGGATGGACGTCCCTCCAGAGGCTCCAGGATAGGGCTCTTCCTGCCTTTTCCAGCTTTGGGGGGCTCCAGGCATCCCCAGGCTTGCGGCTGCAGCCCTCCTGTCTCTGCCTTCACGTGGCTTCTCCTCTATGTTTGTGTTTCTCCTCTTTTGTCTCATAAGGACTCTCTCAATTGGATTGGGGGCCACGCTAACCCCAGATGGCCTCACCTTGAGACCCTTAACTACATATACAAAGACGCTTTTCCCAGATATGGTCCGGTTCCTGTGTTCTGGGGGGAACATATTTTGGGACCAGCATTCAACCCATTACCTGTGTATAAAATAACCCTAATTTTAGGAGATTACCAAGGTCCCGTATAGATAGCAGCCAGCAGCCATGTGGGTGGGGGTCTGGGGAGAATGAGGACCCTGGAATCACCTGGAAAGGATGAAGTCCTGGCTGCATTCGGTGAGCTCTTCCACCACGGGGCCCGTGGAAACAGCCACTCCACTCTGTCCGTGGAAAGGGACCCAGTGCCGAGTCCAGAAATGGTGATATTGCAAAGCTGGCTCTTCTGGGATGTCATCATCAGTAGCATCATGTAACCAGTAACTACGGGCTTGGAGGAGTCACCCTGTGGCACGTGATGACAACACTGTCACTTTAGGCTCATCAAGCTTAGAATAGGAATGTTTGAAGGAGAAGAGTTTGGGAGATTGCGAAGCTTGGTTGTTAAGGAAACTGAGCAGGTTTGTCAAGGTAGGTTGTCAAGGAAACTTCTCCCTTAAACTGAAGGCAGGGCGGGGAGAGCTGAAATCCAGGGATCTTTTAAAGGGGCTGCTCTGAAACACCATCACCTGAGAGGTGGTCTCAGCGTGAGCTGGTGTTTGAGAAACGTGTGATGAGATGAAGCCTGACTTTCTGTGACAGCTGGGGAGGGGTTTGTAAAGCAACTTAGCGTTTAAGGCCAAGTTTGTTGCTGGAACATAGTGTCTCCCCAAACTGGGCTGAAGCTCAAGATGTCTCTGTCCCCTTCCTGTGAGAGTCCAGGGCAGGTGGGTGTCAGTTCCCAGGCTCTGCCCCCACTTTGTTTCTCCTCCCTGCTTCCAGGTGAGTGTTTCAACCAGCGGGGTGGGGTGACCACAGGGACATCGTGCCCTCCGTCCTAGGATGCAGGCTGGCCAAGGCCCTCACCACCTCCACCCCTTCCCCTTGGTAACACGAGACACTGTGCCCCAGCTGTAAGGGGTGGGAAGGCTGGGATGTGCAGGGTAGCTGTGCACAGGAAAAAGGGAAATGGGTTCTGATGGGCAGCTGTGCGGCTCTGTTGTGAGGGTCGCCCAGACACTAGCGCACAGATTCTGGGTTCTGTGAAGCTTCGATGCTCTGTGGTTCTGGAAATCCTATAGGAGATGGTCCACAGCAGGTGAAGCTAATGCTCGCAGTGGAGGTGGTGAAGCCAAAGGTCTGCAGTTCAGACTAAAGGTGCCGATGTACATGCAGGACAAAACCATCTCAGGTGAATGGACTTCAGGCACGTTTAACATGAATGCAGTCATGTTAATGCCTAGCATCTTCTATCTTGTGCCTCCTCAGGGACCCCCTCCTCAGTGCCTGGGGCTCCTGTAACTCACGTACAAGGGGATGGAGAGCGGGGTCTGTCCAGTCTGAGCCCTGTGAGTCTGCTCGGGACCACCGTAACAAATACCACAGACTGCGCAGCTTGAATAACAGGCCTATCTCCCAGTCCTGGATGCTGTCGGAGATCAAGGTGTCTGCACGCTGGCTTCTCCTGAGGCCTCGCTCCTTGGTGCTTAGACAGCCACCTTCTCCCCAGGTCCTCACATGGTCTCCCCCTGTGCCTATCTGTGTCCTAATCTCTTCTTGTAGGACATCAATCCTATTGGATTAGGATCCACCCTAGTGACGTCATTTTTACTTTGATCATCTCTTTAAAAATCCCATCTCCAAATACAGACACATCCTGGGGTCCTGGGGGTTAGGCATTCAGCATGTGGATTTGGGGAGACATGACTGAGCCTATAGCATCCTCCTTAGGAAGAAAGTGTGCCTCGGTCCTTCCTTCCCTCAAGTCATACGAGGTGAGCTAATGGCTCAAGGAGAGGCCACTCGTGCAGAGTTTGTGTCCCAGCTGGGGAACCCTTCTCTGCTCTCTTTGATCAGGCAGTGGCAGTGCCAGCCCCCTCCTGAGGTGAGCAGTTCTGGGGTTTCCTGCCGTGTCACCTGGCCTGCTGAGGTGCTCAGTGTCTGGGAACCCAGGAGTCAGCAGCCTAGTGGGGCTGCCGGGGACTCTCAGGGCCTTGGCAGATACCCTAGCGAAAGTGGGGAAACTTTGGGGGATTACAGGAGGGAGAGAGTCACAGTCTCGTTTATGCTTCAGAAAGACCACGTTGGGGTGGGATGTGAGACGCACCGTGGGGCAGGGAGGTTTGTCAGGTCTGATGGAGGAACCAGGCACAAGATCGGGCTTGGGCCACGGCTGTGGGCGTAGAGGGGAATTAGTGTGGGAACTGGCCACAGGCTGTTGTCGAAATATCGGTTTCCCTGTGCACCGAGGCCGAACAGAAATACGGAGACAGGGGTTTTGGAGGAAGAGACAGATGGCTTTATTTTTCTGCCAGGCAGCAGGGAAGACACAGCTGGCTAGCACCTCAAGAACTGGGCACCCCTCTTTGAGAATCAGGGAAGATTTTATATGTGGGGCTTCTGCAGTCCAGGGTAGAGGATAAGGATCAAAGTAGTGAAGGTCTTGCATTCCTCCTTTCCTTTGCATTATTTCAAAACAGTCATCGCTGGCATCAGGTCGCCGGTAATTGGGGTCCAGCAGACTGGTAATTGCGTCCGTTTGCCTCTGGTTTATTGGCCAGTGACCTTGTTTCTGAAATGAAAAACTAGGGGGTGATTTGTTATGAGGAGCGTATAGAATCTAAGTGCGTTACATAATAAGGTTAGGGAGTGAGAAGCAGGGGCTGTAACACACACAGTGAGGGGTGATGGGTGCCGAAGGTAAATTCCATAGTGTCGGAGTGAGGTTAGCTTTGTAGAGTACAAATCTAGTTACTACAAATGAATGACAAAGTGAAACAAGGAGTGATGAGCTCTTTCAGGCCAGGTTACGTTTCTTCTCTAGTCTTTTCGCTGTCCCCTTGTTCTCAGGGCAGGGAAACTTCGTTTCTGTTTTTGCTGCAACAAGACTGTGGAGGAGGAGCTGACAGTCACTGGGGCACAAGGCGAGTGGGAGCCTGGGAGGCCCCAGTGTTACCGAACCGAACGTGGGTCCGCTCGCCCGAGGGCAGCAGAGCCAGTCTACTGACACCGGGGGTGGTGGAGGAAGGTGCAGCCTAAATTGTCAAAGTGCGGATACAAGGAGGCCAGGTGGCCTGTGCTCTAAAACCCCGAGCTCCCTGAAGGATTTCAGCAAAGCAATTTTCAAGGCCAAGTGAAGGAGGGGGGTCGCAGGGTATGTGATCAGCTGGTGCACAATTCTCTGATTGATGGTGAGGTAACGGGCGGTTAACGTTATAAATTCTTAAGCACCAGGAGCTCCGGGGTTACCTGTTCCTGATCATCAAGTAGTTAATTTCTTCCACTTGGTGGTGGAGGAAGCATGCATCGGGCACTGTTATCCAGGTACTTCAGAGGGGAGCTACAGCAGAGGGTGTGGGGGAGGGGTCTGTCCTGGGAAGGCCCCACAGGGTCCTGCTCGGTTACACCTGGTGCCTGGGCTCAGCAACCTGGGAAGGTGGGGCTGCTCCTGGGTGTGGGGAGCTGCAGGATCCCAGTCCTCTGAAACCCTGCTAAGCCCCCAAGGTGAGATGGGTGTGCAGTGACTGGACGGAGGCTTCTGGCCTGGGAGAGGGGTCCGGGCTGGAAATGTCACTGGAATCATGGCAGGGAGGGAGAGGAAAGGCAAAGTGGGGGCAGATGGGTCACAGCAGACTAATGCAGGTGACTGCGGTCTTGTTGGAAGCAACTCAGAGCCAGAAAGGAGTGGCCGTCAGGGGCTCAGCTCCATTCTCTTGTTCCTTTGTAAAACCACTGTGTCAGAGTTTGAGACGCCGCCAGGAGACGTCTGGGCCCAGTGCTGCCATGGCTTCATCAAAGGGCCCAGGGGGAACACAGAACCACTGCAGGCCCCGCCCATGTCCTCACTGGGAATGAGTCCCATCGGGGCTCCTGGGCTCACAGACTTCAGGGCACCTCTGTCCTCAGGACTGGTCTTCCTCCTTCCTCTCACCTGCTGGTCAGAGACCCAGGAACCCCCAACCTGGCTCCACCCCCAGGGCCTGGATTCAGAGGCCCAGGAGCCCCCAACTTGGCTCCACCCCCAGAGCCAGGATTCAGTGTCCCAGGAATCCCCAAACTGTCTCCACCCAGGGCCTAGATTCTGGGACAGCTTAGGGGTAAGCAAGACCCTCACGCTCCTTTATTTGCTTAGGGGTGAGAATGTCTTAAACGCTGCAGTTGACTGATTACGGAGTGCTGAGTGTTTCCAGCAGGTGTGGATGGAAAGATGGGGTGCGAAGTTCCTATGTCTGCAGGGTCTTCCCGGCGTGAAGATCTGTGTGTTCCCCCCGGCCAGTCGGCATCCTCCCAGGAAGCCCAGATCCAGGATTACGAGGGCAGAGGCTCTCCCCTTGCGTACCTGTAACTTCGCACTCCCACAGCAAGGAGCCTGGCTCCCACCATCTGCCATTTATCTATGCATTGCTCCTTTCCACATTACATGTGCAGAGGTTTCAGAATTGTTAGCTACTACACCCTGGAAAGAACTTCATAAAACAAAGCCCACTGTATATATACGGGCCATTTTGCCTTTAGCCTACAGATTCCATTCATTTCCAAAGGTAACTTAAGTCAGCAGCTTTTACCCCATCCCCTACAGTGAGTTGTTTCCATATATTTCTAATACAGTTAGATTCTGTCACATGACGTATTCCATCGTGCAACATCCTACACCCTAAATAACTAAATTTGAGTAGATTATGATTGGCCCCTTGGGCTACACACATCTATGGGCTTAGACAAATGCATAGTGACAGGTATCCATCCTAGAGTATCACATGGACTACTTCAAACCCCCCACCCCATGATCTGCTTATCATCTATGTAGCTTTGCCTTTCCCGGGATGTCATCAATGGGGTCATACTGTGTGCAGCCTGCTCAGGCTGGAGTTTTCACTTAGCAGTACACGCTGAAGGTTTATCCATGTCTTTCCATAGGTGGATGGTGCATTCCTTTCTGCTGAGTAGTATTCCACTGCATGTGTATGGGAGGAAAAACAATTTTCCCTCTACTTTTCTAGGTTCTTGGTTGAGGCCCCCCCCCGCCCCTGTAATAAAAGACAGATTACCAGGAGAAAAGCAGAAGTTTAATAACATGTATACCTTCTGAATAGAGGGGGGATACCACGGAAAACTGAGTCACTCCCCAAACCATCCCCTTCAATACCGTCTTCAGCTAAAAACAGAAAAGATGCTGGGGAAGGGGGGAAGGCCAGTTATGGAAGGTTATCATGCAAAGCACAGTAAACAAGGGTATGGCTGTGTGCACATTTAAGTCAGGACTTCCCCATTGAAAAGAGTTACTTAAGATTTAATTATCCTTCTATGTTTGGTGCAAAGAGGGACATACCCTTATAAATGGAGATTTCTCTATTGTAAATGCCCTTCATAAAACGGCAATCTCAGTTTTCTGAGATTTTTTAAAAAATAAATTTATTATTTTATTTTTGGCTTCATTGGGTCTTCGTTGCTGCGTGCAGTCTTTTCTCTGGGTGTTGGCGAGCAGGGGCTTCTCATTGTGGTGGCTTTTCTTGTCACGGAGCACAGGCTCTAGGCATGCAGGCTTCAGTAGTTGTGGCACACGGGCTCAGTAGTTGTGGCTCGCGGGCTCTAGAGCACAGGCTCAGTAGTTGTGGCGCACAGGCTTAGTTGCTCTGCGGCATGTGGGATCTTCCCGGACCGGGCCTCGAACCTGTGTCCCCTGAATCGGCAGGTGGACTCTTACTCACTGAGCCACCAGGGAAGCCCTATTCTTTTTAAAGCAGACCAATAACCCTTATGCCAGAGAGACATATTTTGAGGTGGCATATTCTACTCGCCTTGACATGGATGTATCCCAATTTGCTTATGCATTCATCTTTTGAAGGATATCCTGATTTCAAGTTTTTAGCCATTATGGAAGTGCTGCTGTGCATAATTGCATCCTTGTTTGCATTTGGACATAGATTTTCAAAGCAGTTGCCTAAATACTGGAAGTATGATTGTTGGATCCCAACGTGAGACTTGTTTAGCTTTGGAAAAAACTGCCAAATTGTCTTACAAAGTGGCTGCACAGGCATCCCCCCAGCTATGAGGGAGAGTTCCTTTTGTTCCTCACCCTCTAGCAATTGGTATTGTCATATTTTTGGAGCTTAGCAGTCCCAATTGGTGTGCTATGGTGTCTCATGATTTTAATTTGTAGTTCCCTAATGGTATATGATGTTGAGCTTTTTTCTGTATGACTTTTACTATCTGTAACTTTTTTGGCAGGATGTCTGTTCAGATCACGCTGTTCATGTTCATGCTGGGAGGAGCCCTGTCTCCTCGGGACCTGCTGGGGCTTTGGCTTCAGGAACACGCGGGGCTGAGTCCACGCTGATGGCCTGGCTTCGGTACAACCCGGGGTCAAGTCCACACTAACGGAAACCGGGTCTCCTCAGGACCCGCCGAGGCTTCAGCTCTGGGACACTGGGGGGTCCAGTTCAGGCTGACATGAGCCTGATCTCCTCAGGACCTGCTAGGAGGTGATGCCGCTGAGGGAGAAGGTGAGGAAAAGTGGGGAGAAGGTTCCTGTGCAGGGCTGACCGCTGTGGGTGTCTGTCTCCAGAGGACCCAGGAGAGGAAGGGCTTGATGTGGAAAACTGGGTTTTTGGCCCATTTTGTGTGGGGTGTAGACAGTTGAATGTTGTTCTTTGGCGTGTAGTGTCTGGTTTTCCCAGCACCGTTTATTGAGGGGCCTGTCCTTTCCCTGGTGTATGTTCTTGGCTCCTTTCTTGTGAATTAACTGATCACATACCTGTAGGTTGATTCCTGGGCTCTCTGCTCTATTCCTCTGGTCTGTGTGCCTGTTTTTCTGCCAATGCCACAATTTTGGGGGACTAGCTTCATAATGAAGTGTGAAGTCAGGGAACGAGATGCCTCCACACATTCCCCTGCCTCAGGGTCGCTTTGGTTCTTCTGGGTCCTTTGTGGTTCCACACACAACCTAAGATGGTTCGTCCTGTTTCTATGGAAAATGTCATTGGACTTTTGGTAAGGATTGCGTTGAATGTGTACATTAACAGGATCTTAGCTGGAGAAACTGTCAGGGCATGACTTAAGAGCAGCATCAGGGCCTTTGTTGGGTCAACATTATGGTCTCAGTGAAAGATATGATCAGAACCTGAGTTACTAAGAACATCAAGGCTTCATTTAGGAAAAGCTTCAGGGCCTGAGTTAGGCACAGCCTCAGGACTTCACTTAAGGACACTGACAGGGCTTTCTTTGGGACAGAGTCAGGAACGTGCATAGAAATGTGGCAGGAAATTATCTCAGGAGAGTGTCCAGATTTTAGCTATTGATTTCAACAGGTCTCATGTTAGGGACAGATTCCGGGCCTTAGTGAGAGCGAGTGTGAAGGACTTATTTAGGGTTAGTCAGGGCTTAGTTAGGGAGACTATTAGGGTTTCAGTTAGGATAAGATGCAGGATATTAGCTTGGGACAGAGTCAGGTTGCGGGCCAGGGATAGCGTCACGAAATGACCCAGGAGAAGCGTGAAGACCTTCGTTATTGAGAGCCTCAGGGCCGTAGTTAGGACCAGCGTGAGGGCCTAAATCAGGACCACTGCCAGGGCTTCCTATACAGACACCGTCAGAGCATAAGGAAGGTACAACCAAAGGGCCTAAGTGAGGCTTATCTTTAGGGCCTGAGTTCGGGACACTGTCAGGGCATGACTTAGGAGCAGCAGAAGGTCCTCTGTGGGATCAGCGTCAGGTTCTTCATTAAAGACATTATCAGGGCCTCTGTTAGGGAGAGCCTCAGGGCCTCATTTATGGACAGCATCAAGGCTAACTTTGGGTCAGTTTCCGGACCTTGGTAAGACCTGGGTCAAGATATTAACTCAGGATAGTATCAGGACTCTAGATATTGACGGCACTAGTGCCTTAGTTAGACACAGTGTCAGGGCCTGAGTTAGGAGTAGCATTATAGCCTTTGTTAGGTATAGTGTCAGGGACTGAGCTAGGAGGAGCCTCCAGGCCTAAGTTTGGGACAGATTCACAGCCTCGGGACTAATTTCAGGGCGTTATTTAGGGACAGCATCAGGGATTTAGTTAGCATAACAGGAGGAATTCCTACAAGCACCCTTTAAGCCAACACACGCAGATGCAGAAGTAAACCATGCACGCTGGTATAAAGGAATATTCCACATAAGTTGAGTACATTTTGTTTAAGGTGCGTAAGAGTTTAAACATTATTTTTTTCAGAAAACTCTATTCAGAAGATGAAGGAATTTCATCCTAAAGAATCTCTTTAGCTAAATTTAACATTAGCAAATGAGAAGTTTACGTTCAGGTCTAGGGCTAGTGTCAGGTAATGACCTAGGTTTGGAAACAAGCCCTTAGTTACTTATAGAATCAGGGCCTAATTTAGGATCTGTGCCAGGGCTTCGGGTAGGGACAGTGTCAGAGCCTGGTATAGGGAGAAAGTGAGGGCCTGAGTGAGGCCTAGCATCAGGCCCCTAGATGCAGACACTGTCAGGGCATGACTTAGGAGCAGCATCAGGGCGTTTGTGGAGTCAGCATTCGGGTCATAGTGAAAGACATGAGCAGGGCTTGAGTGAGTCACAGAATCAAGGCCTGGGTTAAGGAAAGCTTCAGGGCCTGAGTTAGGCACAGCCTCACGTCTTCAGTTAAGGAGAGCGACAGGGCTCTCTTTGGGACAGTGTCAGAACCTTGGATAGAAATGTGTCAGCATATTAGCTCAGGATAGTGTCCGGATTTTAGTTATTGATTGCAGCAGGACCCATGTTAGGGACAGATTCCAGGCCTTAGTGAGAGATAGTGTCAAGACCTTAGTTACTGAGAGCATCAGGGCCTTCTTTAGAAGCAATGTTAGGGCTTCATGTAAAAATCGCATCCCGGACTGGCTTGGGGTGAGCGACAGGGCCTGAGTGAGGCCTAGCGTCATTCCTGTAGGTGGGGACACTGTCAGGGCGTGACACAGGAGCAGCATCAGTGCCGTTGTTGGATCAGCATTATGGTCTTCGTTAAAGACATGAGCAGGCCTTCTGTTAGGGACAGCGTCACGGCTTACTTAGCGATATTTTCAGGACCTTAGTAAGAGATGGGATAGTAAATTAGCTGAGGATAGTGTGAGGACTTTAGATATTGATGGCATCAGGGACTTAGTTAGGGACAGTGTCAGGCTGTGAGTTAGGCCTAACATCCAGGCCTTAGTTAGGGACAGTGTCACGGCATGGGGAACCAATTCAGGTCCTGACGTCCGCACAGCATAAGGGCTTCAGTTAGCATAAGAGGCAGGACATTAGCTAGGGACAGGGTTAGGGTAAAGTCTAGGGATTGTGTCAGCAAATGACCTCGGGATAGTGTCAAGACCTTAGTTACTGAGAACCTGAGGGCCTTATTTAGGACCAGCATCAGGGCCGGAATTGGGCAAGAAACAGGGCCTGAGTGAGGCCCAGCTTCAGGCTCCTAGCTGGAGACAGTGTCAGGGCATGACGTCGAAGCAGCATCCGGGCCTTTGTTGGGTCAGCATTCGGGTCATAGTTAAAGATATGAGCAGGGCCTGAGTGAGTCAGAGAATCGAGGCCTCCGTTAGGGAAAGCTTCAGGGTCTGAGTTAGGCACAGCCTCTCGTCTTCATTTAAGGACAGCGACAGGCCTTTCTTTGGGACTGTGTCAGGTCCGTGGATAGAAATGTGTCAGGATATTAGCTCAGGATAGTGTCGGGATGTTCATTATTGACTGGAGCACGGCCCATGTCAGGGACAGATTCTGGGCCTTAATGAGAGATAAGGTGAAAGTCTTAGTTAGGATCCATGAGCGCCTTAGTTAGGGAGAGTATTAGGGTTTCAATTAGGATAAGATGCAGGACATTAGCTTGGGACAGACTCATGATCCGAGCCAGGGATAGTGTCAGCCAATGACCTGGGTTGGTGTCAAGACCTTAGTTACTTAGAGAATCGGGGCCTAATTTAGGACGTGTGTCAGGGCTTCGGGTAGGGACAGCATCAGAGCCTGACTTAGGGAGAACGTCTAGGCCTGAGTGAGGCCTAGTGTCAGCCCACTAGCTGGAGACACAGTCAGGGCATGACGTAGGAACAGCATCAGGGCCTTTGCTGGGTCAGCATTCGGGTCATAGTGAAAGACATGAGCAGGGCCTGTGTTAGTCACAGAATCAAGGCCTCAGTTAGGGAAAGTTTCAGGGCCTGAGTTAGGCACAGCCTCAGGTCTTCACTTAAGGACTGCAACAGGCTTTCTTTTGGAAAGTATCAGGACAGTGGATAGAAATCAGTCAGGGTAATAGCTCAGGACAGTGTCCGGATTTTAGTTATTGATTGCAGCAGGGACCATTAGGGATAGATTCTGGGTGTTGGTGACAGATAGTGTGACGGCCTTTGTTAGGTTTAGTCGGGGCTTAGTTAGGGAGAGTACTAGGGTTTCATTTAGGATAAGATGCAGGACATGAGCTTGGGACAGAGTCAGGTTCCGGGCCAGGGATAGCGTCACGAAATGACCCAGGAAAAGCGTGAAGACCTTCGTTATTGAGAGCCTCAGGGCCTTACTTAGGACCAGCGTGAGGGCCTAAATCAGGACCACTGCCAGGGTTTCCTATACAGACAGCGTCAGAGCATAAGGAAGGTACAGCCAAAGGGCCTAAGTGAGGCTTATCTTTAGGGCCTGAGTTCGGGACACTGTCAGGGCATGACTTAGGAGCAGCAGAAGGGCCTCTGTGGGATCAGTGTCAGGTTCTTCATTAAAGACATTATCAGGGCCTCTGTTAGGGAGAGCCTCAGGGCCTCATTTTCAGACAGCATCAAGGCTTACTTTGGGTCAGTTTCAGGACCTTGGTAAGACCTGGGTCAGGATATTAACTCAGGATAATATCAGGATTTTAGATATTGGCGGCAGCTGGGCTTTAGTTAGAAACAGTGTCAGGGCCTGAGTTAGGACTAGCATTATAGCCTTTGTTAGGTATAGTCAGGGCCTTTTCTAGGGACAATGTCAGGTTCCGGGCCTTAGTGAGAAGTCGTGTCAAGGCCTTAGGCAGGATTATTCAGGGCCCTAGTTACGGAGAGTGTTAGGGTTTCATTTAGGATAAGATGCAGGACATGAGCTTGGGACAGAGTCAGGTTCCGGGCCAGGGATAGTGTCAGGAAACGACCAAGAGAAAGCGTTAAAACCTTAGTTATTGAGAGCATCGGGGCCTGACTTAGGACCAGAGTCAGGCCCTAAATCACGACCACTGCCCTGGCTTCATATAAGGACAGCATCAGAGCCTAAGTAAGGTACAGCCCAAGTGCCTAAGTGAGGCCTATCTTTAGGATCTGAGTTAGGGAAAGTGTCAGGGCATGACTTAGGAGCAGCAGAAGGGCCTCTGTGGGATCAGCCTGAGGGTCTTCATTAAAGACATTATCAGGGCCTCTGTTAGGGAGAGCCTCAGGACCTCATTTTCGGACAGCATCAAGGCTTACTTTGGGTCAGTTTCAGGACCTTGGTAAGACCTGGGTCAGGATATTAACTCAGGATAGTATCAGGACTTTAGATATTGGCGGCAGTAGGGCCTTAGTTAGAGTCAGTGTCAGGGTCTGAGTTAGGAATATCATTATGGCCTTTGTCAGGTATAGTGTCAGGGAGTGAGCTAGGAGTAGTGTCAGGGTCCGAGTTACGTGTAATGTCAGGGTCTTGGTTAGGGACAGTGTCAGCGCCTGGGTTAGCACGAGTCTCCAGGCCGTAGTTAGGGAGTGGTTCACAGCATCGGGAGTAATTTCAGCGCCTTATTTATGTTCAGCATCAGGGATGATTTAGTTAGCATAAGAGGAGCCATTCCTGCAAGAACCCTGAAGGCCAACACACAAGAATGTAAAAGTGAACCATGCACGCTGCTATGAAGGAATATTCCACAGCAGTTGAGTACACTTTGTTTAAGGTTAACAAGAGTTTAAAAATTATTGTTTTAAGAAACCAATATTCATATGATGAAAGAATTTCATCGTAAAGAATCTCTTTCCCTAAACTTGACATTAGCTAAAGTCAAGATTAGATTAAGGTCTAGGGGTAGTGTCAGTTAATGACCTGGATTTGGTGTCAAGACCTTAGTTACTTAGAGAATCAAGGCCTAAAATTTAGGACCTGCGTCAAGATTTTCGGTAGGGACAGATTCAGACCTGACTTATGGAGAACGTCAAGGCCTGAGTGAGGCCTAGCGTCAGCCTCCTAGCTGCAGACACAGTCAGGGTACGACTTAGGAGCAGCATAAACACCTTGGTTGGGTCAGCGAAAGGTCATAGTGAAAGACATGAGCAGGCCTTGAGTGAGTCACAGAATCAAGGCCTCACTTAGGGAAAGCTTCAGGGCCTGAGTTAGGCACAGTGTCAGGTCTTCACTTAAAGACACCGACCGGTTTGGGACAGTGTCAGGATCGTGCATAGAAATGTGTCAGGAAATTATCTCAGGACAGTGTCCGGATTTTAGTTATTGATTGCAACAGGTGCCATGTTAGGGACAGATTCCGGGCTTTAGTGAGAGATAGTGTCAAGGCCTTTGTTCGGATTGGTCAGGGCTTAGTTAGGGATACTATTAGGGTTTCATTTATTATAAGATGCAGGACATGAGCTTGGGACAGAGTCAGGTTCCGGGCCAGGGATAGCGTCACGAAATGACCCAGGAAAAGCGTGAAGACCTTCGTTATTGAGAGCCTCAGGGCCTTACTTAGGACCAGCGTGAGGGCCTAAATCAGGACCACTGCCAGGGCTTCCTATACAGACAGCGTCAGAGCATAAGGAAGGTACAGCCAAAGGGCCTAAGTGAGGCTTCTCTTTAGGGCCTGAGTTCGGGACACTGTCAGGGCATGACTTAGGAGCAGCAGAAGGGCCTCTGTGGGATCAGCGTCAGGTTCTTCATTAAAGACATTATCAGGGCCTCTGTTAGGGAGAGCCTCAGGGCCTCATTTATGGACAGCATCAAGGCTTACTTTGGGTCAGTTTCAGGACCTTGGTAAGACCTGGGTCAGGATATTAACTCAGGATAGTATCAGGATTTTAGATATTGGCGGCAGCTGGGCTGTAGTTAGAAACAGTGTCAGGGCCTGAGTTAGGACTAGCATTATAGCCTTTGTTAGGTATAGTGTCAGGGACTGAGCTAGGAGTTGTGTCAGGGCCTGAGCTAGGATGAGCCTCCAGGCCTCAGTTTGGGAGGGGTTCACAGCCTTGGGAGGAGTTTCCTGAATTTAATTAGGGAAAACATCAGGGATTTAGCATAATAAGAGTTAGTTCGTTAGCATAAGAGGAGGTATTCCTACAAGCACCCTGAAAGCCAACACAGGCAAATGCAGAAGTAAACCAGGCAGGCTGGTATAAAGGAATATTCCACAGAAGTTGAGTACATTTTGTTTAAGTTCAGTAAGAGTTTAAACATTATTTTTTTCAGAAAACTCTATTCAGAAGATGAAAGAATTTCATCCTAAAGAATCTCTTTAGCTAAATTTAACATTAGCAAAAGAGAAGTTTACGTTCAGGTCTAGGGCTAGTGTCAGGTAATGACCTAGGTTTGGAATCAAGCCCTTAGTTACTTATAGAATCAGGGCCTAATTTAGGATCTGTGCCAGGGCTTCGGGTAGGGACAGTGTCAGAGCCTGGTATAGGGAGAAAGTGAGGGCCTGAGTGAGGCCTAGCATCAGGCCCCTAGATGCAGACACTGTCAGGGCATGACTTAGGAGCAGCATCAGGGCGTTTGTGGAGTCAGCATTCGGGTCATAGTGAAAGACATGAGCAGGGCTTGAGTGAGTCACAGAATCAAGGCCTGGGTTAAGGAAAGCTTCAGGGCCTGAGTTAGGCACAGCCTCACGTCTTCAGTTAAGGAGAGCGACAGGGCTCTCTTTGGGACAGTGTCAGAACCTTGGATAGAAATGTGTCAGCATATTAGCTCAGGATAGTGTCCGGATTTTAGTTATTGATTGCAGCAGGACCCATGTTAGGGACAGATTCCAGGCCTTAGTGAGAGATAGTGTCAAGACCTTAGTTACTGAGAGCATCAGGGCCTTCTTTAGAAGCAATGTTAGGGCTTCATGTAAAAATCGCATCCCGGACTGGCTTGGGGTGAGCGACAGGGCCTGAGTGAGGCCTAGCGTCATTCCTGTAGGTGGGGACACTGTCAGGGCGTGACACAGGAGCAGCATCAGTGCCGTTGTTGGATCAGCATTATGGTCTTCGTTAAAGACATGAGCAGGCCTTCTGTTAGGGACAGCGTCACGGCTTACTTAGCGATATTTTCAGGACCTTAGTAAGAGATGGGATAGTAAATTAGCTGAGGATAGTGTGAGGACTTTAGATATTGATGGCATCAGGGCCTTAGTTAGGGACAGTGTCAGGCCTTGAGTTAGGCCTAACATCCAGGCCTTAGTTAGGGACAGTGTCACGGCATGGGGACTCAGTTCAGGTCCTGACATGGGCACAGCATAAGGGCTTCAGTTAGCATAAGAGGCAGGACATTAGCTAGGGACAGGGTTAGGGTAAAGTCTAGGGATTGTGTCAGCAAATGACCTCGGGATAGTGTCAAGACCTTAGTTACTGAGAACCTGAGGGCCTTATTTAGGACCAGCATCAGGACCGGACTTAGGGCAAGAAACAGGGCCTGAGTGAGGCCCAGCTTCAGGCCCCTAGCTGGAGACAGTGTCAGGGCATGACGTCGAAGCAGCATCCGGGCCTTGGTTGGGTCAGCATTCGGGTCATAGTTAAGGACATGAGCAGGGCCTGAGTGCGTCAGAGAATCGAGGCCTCCGTTAGGGAAAGCTTCAGGGCCTGAGTTAGGCACAGCCTCAGGTCTTCATTTAAGGACAGCGACAGGCCTTTCTTTGGGACTGTGTCAGGTCCGTGGATAGAAAAGTGTCAGCATATTAGCTCAGGATAGTGTCCGGATTTTCATTATTGATTGCAGCAGGGCCCATGTTAGGGATAGATTCTGGGCCTTAGTGAGAGATAGGGTCAATGCCTTAATTAGGATTAGTCCGGGCCTTAGTTAGGGAGAGTATTAGGGTTTCAATTAGGATAAGATGCAGGACATTACCTTGGGACAGAGTCATGATCCGAGCCAGGGATAGTGTCAGAAAATGACCTGGGTTGGTGTCAAGACCTTAGTTATTTAGAGAATCAGGGCCTAATTTAGGACCTGTGTCAGGGCTTCGGGTAGGGACATCGTCAGAGCCTGACTTAGGGAGAACGTCTAGGCCTGAGTGAGGCCTAGTGCCAGCCCACCTGCTGGAGACACAGTCAGGGCATGACGTAGGAACAGCATCAGGGCCTTTGTGGGGTCAGCATGCAGGTCATAGTGAAAGACATGAACAGGGCCTGTGTTAGTCACAGAATCAAGGCCTCAGTTAGGGAAAGCTGCAGGGCCTGAGTTAGGCACAGCCTCAGGTCTTCACTTAAGGACGGCAACAGGCTTTCTTTTGGAAAGTATCAGGACAGTGGCTAGAAATGTGTCAGGATATTAGCTCTGGACAGTGTCCTTTTTTTAGTTATTAATTGCAGCAGGGACCATTAGGGACAGATTCCGGGCGCTCGTGAGAGATAGTGTGAAGGCCTTTGTTCGGATTGGTCAGGGCTTAGTTAGGGATACTATTAGGGTTTCATTTAGGATAAGATGCAGGACATGAGCTTGGGACAGAGTCAGGTTCCGGGCCAGGGATAGCGTCACGAAATGACCCAGGAAAAGCGTGAAGACCTTCGTTATTGAGAGCCTCAGGGCCTTACTTAGGACCAGCGTGAGGGCCTAAATCAGGACCACTGCCAGGGCTTCCTATACAGACAGCGTCAGAGCATAAGGAAGGTACAGCCAAAGGGCCTAAGTGAGGCTTATCTTTAGGGCCTGAGTTCGGGACACTGTCAGGGCATGACTTAGGAGCAGCAGAAGGGCCTCTGTGGGATCAGCGTGAGGGTCTTCACTAAAGACATTATCAGGGCCTCTGTTAGGGAGAGCCTCAGGGCCTCATTTTCGGACAGCATCAAGGCTTACTTTGGGTCAGTTTCAGGACCTTGGTAAGACCTGGGTCAGGATATTAACTCAGGATAGCATCAGGACTTTAGATATTGGCGGCAGCAGGGCCTTAGTTAGAGTCAGTGTCAGGGTGTGAGTTAGGAATATCATTATGGGCTTTGTTAGGTAATAGTGTCAGGGAGTGAGCTAGGAGTAGTGTCAGGGTCCGAGTTACGTGTAATGTCAGGGTCTTGGTTTGGGACAGTGTCAGGGCCTGGTTTAGCACGAGTCTCCAGGCCGTAGTTAGGGACAGGTTCAGAGCATCGGGAGTAATTTCAGCGCCTTATTTATGTTCAGCATCAGGGATGATTTAGTTAGCATAAGAGGAGCCATTCCTGCAAGAACCTTGAAGGCCAACACACGAGAATGTAAAAGTGAACCATGCATGCTGCTATGAAGGAATATTCCACAGCAGTTGAGTACACTTTGTTTAAGGTTAACAAGAGTTTAAAAATTATTGTTTTAAGAAAACAATATTCATATGATGAAAGAATTTCATCGTAAAGAATCTCTTTCCCTAAACTTGACATTAGCTAAAGTCAAGATTAGATTAAGGTCTAGGGGTAGTGTCAGTTAATGACGTAGATTTGGTGTCATGACCTTAGTTACTTAGAGAATCAAGGCCTAAAATTTAGGACCTGCGTCAAGATTTTCGGTAGGGACAGCGTCAGACCTGACTTATGGAGAACGTCAGGGCCTGAGTGAGGCCTAGCGTCAGCCCCCTAGCTGCAGACACAGTCAGGGTACGACTTAGGAGCAGCATAAACACCTTGGTTGGGTCAGCGAAAGGTCATAGTGAAAGACATGAGCAGGCCTTGAGTGAGTCACAGAATCAAGGCCTCACTTAGGGAAAGCTTCAGGGCCTGAGTTAGGCACAGTGTCAGGTCTTCACTTAAAGACACCGACCGGTTTGGGACAGTGTCAGGATCGTGCATAGAAATGTGTCAGGAAATTACCTCAGGACAGTGTCCGGATTTTAGTTATTGATTGCAACAGGTGCCATGTTAGGGACAGATTCCGGGCTTTAGTGAGAGATAGTGTCAAGGCCTTTGTTCGGAATAGTCAGGGCTTAGTTAGGGATACTATTAGGGTTTCATTTAGGATAAGATGCAGGACATGAGCTTGGGACAGACTCATGATCCGAGCCAGGGATAGTGTCAGAAAATGACCTGGGTTGGTGTCAAGACCTTAGTTATTTAGAGAATCAGGGCCTAATTTAGGACCTGTGTCAGGGCTTCGGGTAGGGACAGCGTCAGAGCCTGACTTAGGGAGAACGTCTAGGCCTGAGTGAGGCCTAGTGCCAGCCCACCTGCTGGAGACACAGTCAGGGCATGACGTAGGAACAGCATCAGGGCCTTTGTGGGGTTAGCATGCAGGTCATAGTGAAAGACATGAACAGGGCCTGTGTTAGTCACAGAATCAAGGCCTCAGTCAGGGAAAGCTTCAGGGCCTGAGTTAGGAACAGCCTCAGGTCTTCACTTAAGGACGGCAACAGGCTTTCTTTTGGAAAGTATCAGAACAGTGGATAGAAATGAGTCAGGATATTAGCTCAGGACAGTGTCCGGATTTTAGTTATTGATTGCAACAGGTCCCATGTTAGGGACAGATTCCGGGCTTTAGTGAGAGATAGTGTCAAGGCCTTTGTTCGGATTGGTCAGGGCTTAGTTAGGGATACTATTAGGGTTTCATTTAGGATAAGATGCAGGACATGAGCTTGGGACAGAGTCAGGTTCCGGGCCAGGGATAACGTCACGAAATGACCCAGGAAAAGCGTGAAGACCTTCGTTATTGCGAGCCTCAGGGCCTTACTTAGGACCAGCGTGAGGGCCTAAATCAGGACCACTGCCAGGGCTTCCTATACAGACAGCGTCAGAGCATAAGGAAGGTACAGCCAAAGGGCCTAAGTGAGGCTTATCTTTAGTTCCTGAGTTCGGGACACTGTCAGGGCAAGACATAGGAGCTGCAGAAGAGCATCTGTGGCATCAGCGTGAGGGTCTTCACTAAAGACATTATCAGGGCCTCTGTTACTGAGAGCCTCAGGGCCTCATTTTCAGACAGCATCAAGGCTTACTTTGGGTCAGTTTCAGGACCTTGGTAAGACCTGGGTCAGGATATTAACTCAGGATAATATCAGGACTTTAGATATTGGCGGCAGTAGGGCCTTAGTTAGAGTCAGTGTCAGGGTCTGAGTTAGGAATATCATTATGGGCTTTGTTAGGTAATAGTGTCAGGGAGTGAGCTAGGAGTAGTGTCAGGGTCCGAGTTACGTGTAATGTCAGGGTCTTGGTTTGGGACAGTGTCAGGGCCTGGTTTAGCACGAGTCTCCAGGCCGTAGTTAGGGACAGGTTCAGAGCATCGGGAGTAATTTCAGCGCCTTATTTATGTTCAGCATCAGGGATGATTTAGTTAGCATAAGAGGAGCCATTCCTGCAAGAACCTTGAAGGCCAACACACAAGAATGTAAAAGTGAACCATGCATGCTGCTATGAAGGAATATTCCACAGCAGTTGAGTACACTTTGTTTAAGGTTAACAAGAGTTTAAAAATTATTGTTTTAAGAAACCAATATTCATATGATGAAAGAATTTCATCGTAAAGAATCTCTTTCCCTAAACTTGACATTAGCTAAAGTCAAGATTAGATTAAGGTCTAGGGGTAGTGTCAGTTAATGACCTAGTTTTAGTGTCAAGACCTTACTTACTTAGAGAATCAAGGCCTAAAATTTAGGACCTGCGTCAAGATTTTCGGTAGGGACAGCGTCAGACCTGACTTATGGAGAACTTCAGGGCCTGAGTGAGGCCTAGCGTCATCCCCGTAGCTGTAGACACAGTCAGGGCATGACTTAGGAGCAGCATAAACACCTTGGTTGGGTCAGCGAAAGGTCATAGTGAAAGACATGAGCAGGCCTTGAGTGAGTCACAGAATCAAGGCCTCCGTTAGGGAAAGCTTCAGGGCCTGAGTTAGGCACAGTGTCTGGTCTTCACTTAAAGACACCGACCGGTTTGGGACAGTGTCAGGATCGTGCATAGAAATGTGTCAGGAAAGTATCTCAGGACAGTGTCCGGATTTTAGTTATTGATTGCAACAGGTCCCATGTTAGGGACAGATTCCGGGCTTTAGTGAGAGATAGTGTCAAGGCCTTTGTTCGGATTGGTCAGGGCTTAGTTAGGCATACTATTAGGGTTTCATTTAGGATAAGATGCAGGACATTAGCTTGGGACAGAGTCAGGTTCCGGGCCAGGGATAACGTCACGAAATGACCCAGGAAAAGCTTGAAGACCTTCGTTATTGCGAGCCTCAGGGCCTTACTTAGGACCAGCGTGAGGGCCTAAATCAGGACCACTGCCAGGGCTTCCTATACAGACAGCGTCAGAGCATAAGGAAGGTACAGCCAAAGGGCCTAAGTGAGGCTTATCTTTAGGGCCTGAGTTCGGGACACTGTCAGGGCATGACTTAGGAGCAGCAGAAGGGCCTCTTTGGGATCAGCGTCAGGTTCTTCATTAAAGACATTATCAGGGCCTCTGTTAGGGAGAGCCTCAGGGCCTTATTTATGGACAGCATCAAGGCTTAGTTTTAGTCAGTTTCAGGACCTTGGTAAGACCTGGGTCAGGATATTAACTCAGGATAGTATCAGGATTTTAGATATTGGCGGCAGCTGGGCTTTAGTTAGAAACAGTGTCAGGGCCTGAGTTAGGACTAGCATTATGGCCTTTGTTAGGTATAGTGTCAGGGACTGAGCTAGGAGTTGTGTGAGGGCCTTTGCTAGGGACAGTGTCAGGGCCTGAGCTAGGATGAGCCTCCAGGCCTCAGTTTGGGACAGGTTCACAGCCTTGAGACTAATTTCAGGACGTTATTTAGGGACAGCATCAGGGATTTAGTTAGCATAACAGTAGGCATTCCTACAAGCACCCTTTAAGCCAACACACGCAGATGCAGAAGGAAACCATACACGCTGGTATAAAGGAATATTCCGCAGAAGTTGAGTACATTTTGTTTAAGGTCGGTAAGAGTTTAAACATTATTTTTTTCAGAAAACTCTATTCAGAAGATGAAAGAATTTCATCCTAAAGAATCTCTTTAGATAAATTTGACATTAGCAACGGACAAGGTTACATTCAGGTCTAGGGCTAGTGTCAGGTAATGACCTAGGTTTGGAATCAAGCCCTTAGGTACTTAGAGAATCAGGGCCTAATTTAAGACCTGTGCCAGGGCTTCGGGTAGGGACAGCGTCAGAGCCTGATATAGGGAGAAGGTGAGGGCCTGAGTGAGGCCCCTAGATGCAGACACTGTCAGGGCATGACTTAAGAGCAGCATTCAGGGCGTTTGTGGAGTCAGCATTCGGGTCATAGTGAAAGACATGAGCAGGGCCTGAGTGAGTCAGAGAATCGAGGCCTCAGTTAGGGAAATCTTGAGGTCCTGAGTTAGGCACAGCCTCTCGTCTTCAGTTAAGGACAGCGACAGGCCTTTCTTTGGGACTGTGTCTGGTGGGTGGATAGAAATGTGTCAGGATATTAGCTCAGGATAGTGTCCGGATTTTCATTATTGACTGCAGAAGGTCCCATGTTAGGGACAGATTCTGGGCCTTAGTGAGAGATAGGGTGAAAGTCTTAGTTAGGATCAGTGAGCGACTTAGTTAGGGAGAGTATTAGGGTTTCAATTAGGATAAGATGCAGGACATTAGCTTGGGACAGAGTCACGATCCGAGCCAGGGATAGTGTCAGCCAATGACCTGGGTTGGTGTCAAGACCTTAGTTACTTAGAGAATCAGGGCCTAATTTAGGACCTGTGTCAGGGTTTCGGGTAGGGACAGCGTCAGAGCCTGACTTAGGGAGAACATCTAGGCCTGAGTGCGGCCTAGTGTCAGCCCACTAGCTGGAGTCACAGGGCATGACGTAGGAATAGCATCAGGGCCTTTGTTGGGTCAGCATTCGGGTCATAGTGAAAGAAATGAGCAGGGCCTGTGTTAGTCACAGAATCAAGGCCTCAGTTAGGGAAAGTTTCAGGGCCTGAGTTAGGCACAGCCTCAGGTCTTCACTTAAGGACGGCAACAGGCTTTCTTTTGGAAAGTATCAGGACAGTGGATAGAAAGGAGTCAGGGTAATAGCTCAGGACAGTGTCCGGATTTTAGTTATTGATTGCAGCAGGGACCATTAGGGATATATTCTGGGTGTTGGTGAGAGATAGTGTGAAGGCCCTTGTTAGGTTTAATCAGGGCTTAGTTAGGGATACTATTAGGGTTTCATTTAGGATAAGATGCAGGACATGAGCTTGGGACAGAGTCAGGTTCCGGGCCAGGGATAGCGTCGCGAAATGACCCAGGAAATGCGTGAAGACCTTCGTTATTGAGAGCCTCAGGGCCTTACTTAGGACCAGCGTCAGGGCCTAAATCAGGACCACTGCCAGGTCTTCCTATACAGACAGCGTCAGAGCATAAGGAAGGTACAGCCAAAGGGCCTAAGTGAGGCTTATCTTTAGGGCCTGAGTTCGGGACACTGTCAGGGCATGACTTAGGAGCAGCAGAAGGGCCTCTGTGGGATCAGTGTCAGGTTCTTCATTAAAGACATTATCAGGGTCTCTGTTAGGGAGAGCCTCAGGGCCTCATTTATGGACAGCATCAAGGCTTACTTTTAGTCAGTTTCAGGACCTTGGTAAGACCTGGGTCAGGATATTAACTCAGGATAATATCAGGATTTTAGATATTGGCGGCAGCTGGGCTTTAGTTAGAAACAGTGTCAGGGCCTGAGTTAGGACTAGCATTATAGCCTTTGTTAGGTATAGTCAGGGCCTTTTCTAGGGACAATGTCAGGTTCCGGGCCTTAGTGAGAAGTCGTGTCAAGGCCTTAGGCAGGATTATTCAGGGCCCTAGTTACGGAGAGTGTTAGGGTTTCATTTAGGATAAGATGCAGGACATGAGCTTGGGACAGAGTCAGGTTCCGGGCCAGGGATAGTGTCAGGAAACGACCAAGAGAAAGCGTTAAAACCTTAGTTATTGAGAGCATCGGGGCCTGACTTAGGACCAGAGTCAGGCCCTAAATCACGACCACTGCCCTGGCTTCATATAAGGACAGCATCAGAGCCTAAGTAAGGTACAGCCCAAGTGCCTAAGTGAGGCCTATCTTTAGGATCTGAGTTAGGGAAAGTGTCAGGGCATGACTTAGGAGCAGCAGAAGGGCCTCTGTGGGATCAGCCTGAGGGTCTTCATTAAAGACATTATCAGGGCCTCTGTTAGGGAGAGCCTCAGGACCTCATTTTCGGACAGCATCAAGGCTTACTTTGGGTCAGTTTCAGGACCTTGGTAAGACCTGGGTCAGGATATTAACTCAGGATAGTATCAGGACTTTAGATATTGGCGGCAGTAGGGCCTTAGTTAGAGTCAGTGTCAGGGTCTGAGTTAGGAATATCATTATGGCCTTTGTCAGGTATAGTGTCAGGGAGTGAGCTAGGAGTAGTGTCAGGGTCCGAGTTACGTGTAATGTCAGGGTCTTGGTTAGGGACAGTGTCAGCGCCTGGGTTAGCACGAGTCTCCAGGCCGTAGTTAGGGAGCGGTTCACAGCATCGGGAGTAATTTCAGCGCCTTATTTATGTTCAGCATCAGGGATGATTTAGTTAGCATAAGAGGAGCCATTCCTGCAAGAACCCTGAAGGCCAACACACAAGAATGTAAAAGTGAACCATGCACGCTGCTATGAAGGAATATTCCACAGCAGTTGAGTACACTTTGTTTAAGGTTAACAAGAGTTTAAAAATTATTGTTTTAAGAAACCAATATTCATATGATGAAAGAATTTCATCGTAAAGAATCTCTTTCCCTAAACTTGACATTAGCTAAAGTCAAGATTAGATTAAGGTCTAGGGGTAGTGTCAGTTAATGACCTGGATTTGGTGTCAAGACCTTAGTTACTTAGAGAATCAAGGCCTAAAATTTAGGACCTGCGTCAAGATTTTCGGTAGGGACAGCGTCAGACCTGACTTATGGAGAACGTCAGGGCCTGAGTGAGGCCTAGCGTCAGCCCCCTAGCTGCAGACACAGTCAGGGTACGACTTAGGAGCAGCATAAACACCTTGGTTGGGTCAGCGAAAGGTCATAGTGAAAGACATGAGCAGGCCTTGAGTGAGTCACAGAATCAAGGCCTCACTTAGGGAAAGCTTCAGGGCCTGAGTTAGGCACAGTGTCAGGTCTTCACTTAAAGACACCGACCGGTTTGGGACAGTGTCAGGATCGTGCATAGAAATGTGTCAGGAAATTATCTCAGGACAGTGTCCGGATTTTAGTTATTGATTGCAACAGGTGCCATGTTAGGGACAGATTCCGGGCTTTAGTGAGAGATAGTGTCAAGGCCTTTGTTCGGATTGGTCAGGGCTTAGTTAGGGATACTATTAGGGTTTCATTTAGGATAAGATGCAGGACATGAGCTTGGGACAGAGTCAGGTTCCGGGCCAGGGATAGCGTCACGAAATGACCCAGGAAAAGCGTGAAGACCTTCGTTATTGAGAGCCTCAGGGCCTTACTTAGGACCAGCGTGAGGGCCTAAATCAGGACCACTGCCAGGGCTTCCTATACAGACAGCGTCAGAGCATAAGGAAGGTACAGCCAAAGGGCCTAAGTGAGGCTTATCTTTAGGGCCTGAGTTCGGGACACTGTCAGGGCATGACTTAGGAGCAGCAGAAGGGCCTCTGTGGGATCAGTGTCAGGTTCTTCATTAAAGACATTATCAGGGCCTCTGTTAGGGAGAGCCTCAGGGCCTCATTTATGGACAGCATCAAGGCTTACTTTGGGTCAGTTTCAGGACCTTGGTAAGACCTGGGTCAGGATATTAACTCAGGATAGTATCAGGATTTTAGATATTGGCGGCAGCTGGGCTGTAGTTAGAAACAGTGTCAGGGCCTGAGTTAGGACTAGCATTATAGCCTTTGTTAGGTATAGTGTCAGGGACTGAGCTAGGAGTTGTGTCAGGGCCTGAGCTAGGATGAGCCTCCAGGCCTCAGTTTGGGAGGGGTTCACAGCCTTGGGAGGAGTTTCCTGAATTTAATTAGGGAAAACATCAGGGATTTAGCATAATAAGAGTTAGTTCGTTAGCATAAGAGGAGGTATTCCTACAAGCACCCTGAAAGCCAACACAGGCAAATGCAGAAGTAAACCAGGCAGGCTGGTATAAAGGAATATTCCACAGAAGTTGAGTACATTTTGTTTAAGTTCAGTAAGAGTTTAAACATTATTTTTTTCAGAAAACTCTATTCAGAAGATGAAAGAATTTCATCCTAAAGAATCTCTTTAGCTAAATTTAACATTAGCAAAAGAGAAGTTTACGTTCACGCCTAGGGCTAGTGTCAGGTAATGACCTAGGTTTGGAATCAAGCCCTTAGTTACTTATAGAATCAGGGCCTAATTTAGGATCTGTGCCAGGGCTTCGGGTAGGGACAGTGTCAGAGCCTGGTATAGGGAGAAAGTGAGGGCCTGAGTGAGGCCTAGCATCAGGCCCCTAGATGCAGACACTGTCAGGGCATGACTTAGGAGCAGCATCAGGGCGTTTGTGGAGTCAGCATTCGGGTCATAGTGAAAGACATGAGCAGGGCTTGAGTGAGTCACAGAATCAAGGCCTGGGTTAAGGAAAGCTTCAGGGCCTGAGTTAGGCACAGCCTCACGTCTTCAGTTAAGGAGAGCGACAGGGCTCTCTTTGGGACAGTGTCAGAACCTTGGATAGAAATGTGTCAGCATATTAGCTCAGGATAGTGTCCGGATTTTAGTTATTGATTGCAGCAGGACCCATGTTAGGGACAGATTCCAGGCCTTAGTGAGAGATAGTGTCAAGACCTTAGTTACTGAGAGCATCAGGGCCTTCTTTAGAAGCAATGTTAGGGCTTCATGTAAAAATCGCATCCCGGACTGGCTTGGGGTGAGCGACAGGGCCTGAGTGAGGCCTAGCGTCATTCCTGTAGGTGGGGACACTGTCAGGGCGTGACACAGGAGCAGCATCAGTGCCGTTGTTGGATCAGCATTATGGTCTTCGTTAAAGACATGAGCAGGCCTTCTGTTAGGGACAGCGTCACGGCTTACTTAGCGATATTTTCAGGACCTTAGTAAGAGATGGGATAGTAAATTAGCTGAGGATAGTGTGAGGACTTTAGATATTGATGGCATCAGGGCCTTAGTTAGGGACAGTGTCAGGCCTTGAGTTAGGCCTAACATCCAGGCCTTAGTTAGGGACAGTGTCACGGCATGGGGACTCAGTTCAGGTCCTGACATGGGCACAGCATAAGGGCTTCAGTTAGCATAAGAGGCAGGACATTAGCTAGGGACAGGGTTAGGGTAAAGTCTAGGGATTGTGTCAGCAAATGACCTCGGGATAGTGTCAAGACCTTAGTTACTGAGAACCTGAGGGCCTTATTTAGGACCAGCATCAGGACCGGACTTAGGGCAAGAAACAGGGCCTGAGTGAGGCCCAGCTTCAGGCCCCTAGCTGGAGACAGTGTCAGGGCATGACGTCGAAGCAGCATCCGGGCCTTGGTTGGGTCAGCATTCGGGTCATAGTTAAGGACATGAGCAGGGCCTGAGTGCGTCAGAGAATCGAGGCCTCCGTTAGGGAAAGCTTCAGGGCCTGAGTTAGGCACAGCCTCAGGTCTTCATTTAAGGACAGCGACAGGCCTTTCTTTGGGACTGTGTCAGGTCCGTGGATAGAAAAGTGTCAGCATATTAGCTCAGGATAGTGTCCGGATTTTCATTATTGATTGCAGCAGGGCCCATGTTAGGGATAGATTCTGGGCCTTAGTGAGAGATAGGGTCAATGCCTTAATTAGGATTAGTCCGGGCCTTAGTTAGGGAGAGTATTAGGGTTTCAATTAGGATAAGATGCAGGACATTACCTTGGGACAGAGTCATGATCCGAGCCAGGGATAGTGTCAGAAAATGACCTGGGTTGGTGTCAAGACCTTAGTTATTTAGAGAATCAGGGCCTAATTTAGGACCTGTGTCAGGGCTTCGGGTAGGGACATCGTCAGAGCCTGACTTAGGGAGAACGTCTAGGCCTGAGTGAGGCCTAGTGCCAGCCCACCTGCTGGAGACACAGTCAGGGCATGACGTAGGAACAGCATCAGGGCCTTTGTGGGGTCAGCATGCAGGTCATAGTGAAAGACATGAACAGGGCCTGTGTTAGTCACAGAATCAAGGCCTCAGTTAGGGAAAGCTGCAGGGCCTGAGTTAGGCACAGCCTCAGGTCTTCACTTAAGGACGGCAACAGGCTTTCTTTTGGAAAGTATCAGGACAGTGGCTAGAAATGTGTCAGGATATTAGCTCTGGACAGTGTCCTTTTTTTAGTTATTAATTGCAGCAGGGACCATTAGGGACAGATTCCGGGCGCTCGTGAGAGATAGTGTGAAGGCCTTTGTTCGGATTCGTCAGGGCTTAGTTAGGGATACTATTAGGGTTTCATTTAGGATAAGATGCAGGACATGAGCTTGGGACAGAGTCAGGTTCCGGGCCAGGGATAGCGTCACGAAATGACCCAGGAAAAGCGTGAAGACCTTCGTTATTGAGAGCCTCAGGGCCTTACTTAGGACCAGCGTGAGGGCCTAAATCAGGACCACTGCCAGGGCTTCCTATACAGACAGCGTCAGAGCATAAGGAAGGTACAGCCAAAGGGCCTAAGTGAGGCTTATCTTTAGGGCCTGAGTTCGGGACACTGTCAGGGCATGACTTAGGAGCAGCAGAAGGGCCTCTGTGGGATCAGCGTGAGGGTCTTCACTAAAGACATTATCAGGGCCTCTGTTAGGGAGAGCCTCAGGGCCTCATTTTCAGACAGCATCAAGGCTTACTTTGGGTCAGTTTCAGGACCTTGGTAAGACCTGGGTCAGGATATTAACTCAGGATAGCATCAGGACTTTAGATATTGGCGGCAGCAGGGCCTTAGTTAGAGTCAGTGTCAGGGTGTGAGTTAGGAATATCATTATGGGCTTTGTTAGGTAATAGTGTCAGGGAGTGAGCTAGGAGTAGTGTCAGGGTCCGAGTTACGTGTAATGTCAGGGTCTTGGTTTGGGACAGTGTCAGGGCCTGGTTTAGCACGAGTCTCCAGGCCGTAGTTAGGGACAGGTTCAGAGCATCGGGAGTAATTTCAGCGCCTTATTTATGTTCAGCATCAGGGATGATTTAGTTAGCATAAGAGGAGCCATTCCTGCAAGAACACTGAAGGCCAACACACGAGAATGTAAAAGTAAACCATGCACGCTGCTATGAAGGAATATTCCACAGCAGTTGAGTACACTTTGTTTAAGGTTAACAAGAGTTTAAAAATTATTGTTTTAAGAAACCAATATTCATATGATGAAAGAATTTCATCGTAAAGAATCTCTTTCCCTAAACTTGACATTAGCTAAAGTCAAGATTAGATTAAGGTCTAGGGGTAGTGTCAGTTAATGACGTAGATTTGGTGTCAAGACCTTAGTTACTTAGAGAATCAAGGCCTAAAATTTAGGACCTGCGTCAAGATTTTCGGTAGGGACAGCGTCAGACCTGACTTATGGAGAACGTCAGGGCCTGAGTGAGGCCTAGCGTCAGCCCCCTAGCTGCAGACACAGTCAGGGTACGACTTAGGAGCAGCATAAACACCTTGGTTGGGTCAGCGAAAGGTCATAGTGAAAGACATGAGCAGGCCTTGAGTGAGTCACAGAATCAAGGCCTCACTTAGGGAAAGCTTCAGGGCCTGAGTTAGGCACAGTGTCAGGTCTTCACTTACAGACACCGACCGGTTTGGGACAGTGTCAGGATCGTGCATAGAAATGTGTCAGGAAATTACCTCAGGACAGTGTCCGGATTTTAGTTATTGATTGCAACAGGTGCCATGTTAGGGACAGATTCCGGGCTTTAGTGAGAGATAGTGTCAAGGCCTTTGTTCGGATTAGTCAGGGCTTAGTTAGGGATACTATTAGGGTTTCATTTAGGATAAGATGCAGGACATGAGCTTGGGACAGACTCATGATCCGAGCCAGGGATAGTGTCAGAAAATGACCTGGGTTGGTGTCAAGACCTTAGTTATTTAGAGAATCAGGGCCTAATTTAGGACCTGTGTCAGGGCTTCGGGTAGGGACAGCGTCAGAGCCTGACTTAGGGAGAACGTCTAGGCCTGAGTGAGGCCTAGTGCCAGCCCACCTGCTGGAGACACAGTCAGGGCATGACGTAGGAACAGCATCAGGGCCTTTGTGGGGTCAGCATGCAGGTCATAGTGAAAGACATGAACAGGGCCTGTGTTAGTCACAGAATCAAGGCCTCAGTCAGGGAAAGCTTCAGGGCCTGAGTTAGGAACAGCCTCAGGTCTTCACTTAAGGACGGCAACAGGCTTTCTTTTGGAAAGTATCAGAACAGTGGATAGAAATGAGTCAGGATATTAGCTCAGGACAGTGTCCGGATTTTAGTTATTGATTGCAACAGGTCCCATGTTAGGGACAGATTCCGGGCTTTAGTGAGAGATAGTGTCAAGGCCTTTGTTCGGATTAGTCAGGGCTTAGTTAGGGATACTATTAGGGTTTCATTTAGGATAAGATGCAGGACATGAGCTTGGGACAGAGTCAGGTTCCGGGCCAGGGATAACGTCACGAAATGACCCAGGAAAAGCGTGAAGACCTTCGTTATTGAGAGCCTCAGGGCCTTACTTAGGACCAGCGTGAGGGCCTAAATCAGGACCACTGCCAGGGCTTCCTATACAGACAGCGTCAGAGCATAAGGAAGGTACAGCCAAAGGGCCTAAGTGAGGCTTATCTTTAGTTCCTGAGTTCGGGACACTGTCAGGGCAAGACATAGGAGCTGCAGAAGAGCCTCTGTGGCATCAGCGTGAGGGTCTTCACTAAAGACATTATCAGGGCCTCTGTTACTGAGAGCCTCAGGGCCTCATTTTCAGACAGCATCAAGGCTTACTTTGGGTCAGTTTCAGGACCTTGGTAAGACCTGGGTCAGGATATTAACTCAGGATAATATCAGGACTTTAGATATTGGCGGCAGTAGGGCCTTAGTTAGAGTCAGTGTCAGGGTGTGAGTTAGGAATATCATTATGGGCTTTGTTAGGTAATAGTGTCAGGGAGTGAGCTAGGAGTAGTGTCAGGGTCCGAGTTACGTGTAATGTCAGGGTCTTGGTTTGGGACAGTGTCAGGGCCTGGTTTAGCACGAGTCTCCAGGCCGTAGTTAGGGACAGGTTCAGAGCATCGGGAGTAATTTCAGCGCCTTATTTATGTTCAGCATCAGGGATGATTTAGTTAGCATAAGAGGAGCCATTCCTGCAAGAACCTTGAAGGCCAACACACAAGAATGTAAAAGTGAACCATGCATGCTGCTATGAAGGAATATTCCACAGCAGTTGAGTACACTTTGTTTAAGGTTAACAAGAGTTTAAAAATTATTGTTTTAAGAAACCAATATTCATATGATGAAAGAATTTCATCGTAAAGAATCTCTTTCCCTAAACTTGACATTAGCTAAAGTCAAGATTAGATTAAGGTCTAGGGGTAGTGTCAGTTAATGACCTAGTTTTAGTGTCAAGACCTTACTTACTTAGAGAATCAAGGCCTAAAATTTAGGACCTGCGTCAAGATTTTCGGTAGGGACAGCGTCAGACCTGACTTATGGAGAACTTCAGGGCCTGAGTGAGGCCTAGCGTCATCCCCGTAGCTGTAGACACAGTCAGGGCATGACTTAGGAGCAGCATAAACACCTTGGTTGGGTCAGCGAAAGGTCATAGTGAAAGACATGAGCAGGCCTTGAGTGAGTCACAGAATCAAGGCCTCCGTTAGGGAAAGCTTCAGGGCCTGAGTTAGGCACAGTGTCTGGTCTTCACTTAAAGACACCGACCGGTTTGGGACAGTGTCAGGATCGTGCATAGAAATGTGTCAGGAAAGTATCTCAGGACAGTGTCCGGATTTTAGTTATTGATTGCAACAGGTCCCATGTTAGGGACAGATTCCGGGCTTTAGTGAGAGATAGTGTCAAGGCCTTTGTTCGGATTGGTCAGGGCTTAGTTAGGCATACTATTAGGGTTTCATTTAGGATAAGATGCAGGACATTAGCTTGGGACAGAGTCAGGTTCCGGGCCAGGGATAACGTCACGAAATGACCCAGGAAAAGCGTGAAGACCTTCGTTATTGCGAGCCTCAGGGCCTTACTTAGGACCAGCGTGAGGGCCTAAATCAGGACCACTGCCAGGGCTTCCTATACAGACAGCGTCAGAGCATAAGGAAGGTACAGCCAAAGGGCCTAAGTGAGGCTTATCTTTAGGGCCTGAGTTCGGGACACTGTCAGGGCATGACTTAGGAGCAGCAGAAGGGCCTCTTTGGGATCAGCGTCAGGTTCTTCATTAAAGACATTATCAGGGCCTCTGTTAGGGAGAGCCTCAGGGCCTTATTTATGGACAGCATCAAGGCTTAGTTTTAGTCAGTTTCAGGACCTTGGTAAGACCTGGGTCAGGATATTAACTCAGGATAGTATCAGGATTTTAGATATTGGCGGCAGCTGGGCTTTAGTTAGAAACAGTGTCAGGGCCTGAGTTAGGACTAGCATTATGGCCTTTGTTAGGTATAGTGTCAGGGACTGAGCTAGGAGTTGTGTGAGGGCCTTTGCTAGGGACAGTGTCAGGGCCTGAGCTAGGATGAGCCTCCAGGCCTCAGTTTGGGACAGGTTCACAGCCTTGAGACTAATTTCAGGACGTTATTTAGGGACAGCATCAGGGATTTAGTTAGCATAACAGTAGGCATTCCTACAAGCACCCTTTAAGCCAACACACGCAGATGCAGAAGGAAACCATACACGCTGGTATAAAGGAATATTCCGCAGAAGTTGAGTACATTTTGTTTAAGGTCGGTAAGAGTTTAAACATTATTTTTTTCAGAAAACGAAAGAATTTCATCCTAAAGAATCTCTTTAGATAAATTTGACATTAGCAACGGACAAGGTTACATTCAGGTCTAGGGCTAGTGTCAGGTAATGACCTAGGTTTGGAATCAAGCCCTTAGGTACTTAGAGAATCAGGGCCTAATTTAAGACCTGTGCCAGGGCTTCGGGTAGGGACAGCGTCAGAGCCTGATATAGGGAGAAGGTGAGGGCCTGAGTGAGGCCCCTAGATGCAGACACTGTCAGGGCATGACTTAAGAGCAGCATTCAGGGCGTTTGTGGAGTCAGCATTCGGGTCATAGTGAAAGACATGAGCAGGGCCTGAGTGAGTCAGAGAATCGAGGCCTCAGTTAGGGAAATCTTGAGGTCCTGAGTTAGGCACAGCCTCTCGTCTTCAGTTAAGGACAGCGACAGGCCTTTCTTTGGGACTGTGTCTGGTGGGTGGATAGAAATGTGTCAGGATATTAGCTCAGGATAGTGTCCGGATTTTCATTATTGACTGCAGAAGGTCCCATGTTAGGGACAGATTCTGGGCCTTAGTGAGAGATAGGGTGAAAGTCTTAGTTAGGATCAGTGAGCGACTTAGTTAGGGAGAGTATTAGGGTTTCAATTAGGATAAGATGCAGGACATTAGCTTGGGACAGAGTCACGATCCGAGCCAGGGATAGTGTCAGCCAATGACCTGGGTTGGTGTCAAGACCTTAGTTACTTAGAGAATCAGGGCCTAATTTAGGACCTGTGTCAGGGTTTCGGGTAGGGACAGCGTCAGAGCCTGATTTAGGGAGAACATCTAGGCCTGAGTGCGGCCTAGTGTCAGCCCACTAGCTGGAGTCACAGGGCATGACGTAGGAATAGCATCAGGGCCTTTGTTGGGTCAGCATTCGGGTCATAGTGAAAGAAATGAGCAGGGCCTGTGTTAGTCACAGAATCAAGGCCTCAGTTAGGGAAAGTTTCAGGGCCTGAGTTAGGCACAGCCTCAGGTCTTCACTTAAGGACGGCAACAGGCTTTCTTTTGGAAAGTATCAGGACAGTGGATAGAAAGGAGTCAGGGTAATAGCTCAGGACAGTGTCCGGATTTTAGTTATTGATTGCAGCAGGGACCATTAGGGATATATTCTGGGTGTTGGTGAGAGATAGTGTGAAGGCCCTTGTTAGGTTTAATCAGGGCTTAGTTAGGGATACTATTAGGGTTTCATTTAGGATAAGATGCAGGACATGAACTTGGGACAGAGTCAGGTTCCGGGCCAGGGATAGCGTCGCGAAATGACCCAGGAAATGCGTGAAGACCTTCGTTATTGAGAGCCTCAGGGCCTTACTTAGGACCAGCGTCAGGGCCTAAATCAGGACCACTGCCAGGTCTTCCTATACAGACAGCGTCAGAGCATAAGGAAGGTACAGCCAAAGGGCCTAAGTGAGGCTTATCTTTAGGGCCTGAGTTCGGGACACTGTCAGGGCATGACTTAGGAGCAGCAGAAGGGCCTCTGTGGGATCAGTGTCAGGTTCTTCATTAAAGACATTATCAGGGTCTCTGTTAGGGAGAGCCTCAGGGCCTCATTTATGGACAGCATCAAGGCTTACTTTTAGTCAGTTTCAGGACCTTGGTAAGACCTGGGTCAGGATATTAACTCAGGATAATATCAGGATTTTAGATATTGGCGGCAGCTGGGCTTTAGTTAGAAACAGTGTCAGGGCCTGAGTTAGGACTAGCATTATAGCCTTTGTTAGGTATAGTCAGGGCCTTTTCTAGGGACAATGTCAGGTTCCGGGCCTTAGTGAGAAGTCGTGTCAAGGCCTTAGGCAGGATTATTCAGGGCCCTAGTTACGGAGAGTGTTAGGGTTTCATTTAGGATAAGATGCAGGACATGAGCTTGGGACAGAGTCAGGTTCCGGGCCAGGGATAGTGTCAGGAAACGACCAAGAGAAAGCGTTAAAACCTTAGTTATTGAGAGCATCGGGGCCTGACTTAGGACCAGAGTCAGGCCCTAAATCACGACCACTGCCCTGGCTTCATATAAGGACAGCATCAGAGCCTAAGTAAGGTACAGCCCAAGTGCCTAAGTGAGGCCTATCTTTAGGATCTGAGTTAGGGAAAGTGTCAGGGCATGACTTAGGAGCAGCAGAAGGGCCTCTGTGGGATCAGCCTGAGGGTCTTCATTAAAGACATTATCAGGGCCTCTGTTAGGGAGAGCCTCAGGACCTCATTTTCGGACAGCATCAAGGCTTACTTTGGGTCAGTTTCAGGACCTTGGTAAGACCTGGGTCAGGATATTAACTCAGGATAGTATCAGGACTTTAGATATTGGCGGCAGTAGGGCCTTAGTTAGAGTCAGTGTCAGGGTCTGAGTTAGGAATATCATTATGGCCTTTGTCAGGTATAGTGTCAGGGAGTGAGCTAGGAGTAGTGTCAGGGTCCGAGTTACGTGTAATGTCAGGGTCTTGGTTAGGGACAGTGTCAGCGCCTGGGTTAGCACGAGTCTCCAGGCCGTAGTTAGGGAGCGGTTCACAGCATCGGGAGTAATTTCAGCGCCTTATTTATGTTCAGCATCAGGGATGATTTAGTTAGCATAAGAGGAGCCATTCCTGCAAGAACCCTGAAGGCCAACACACAAGAATGTAAAAGTGAACCATGCACGCTGCTATGAAGGAATATTCCACAGCAGTTGAGTACACTTTGTTTAAGGTTAACAAGAGTTTAAAAATTATTGTTTTAAGAAACCAATATTCATATGATGAAAGAATTTCATCGTAAAGAATCTCTTTCCCTAAACTTGACATTAGCTAAAGTCAAGATTAGATTAAGGTCTAGGGGTAGTGTCAGTTAATGACCTGGATTTGGTGTCAAGACCTTAGTTACTTAGAGAATCAAGGCCTAAAATTTAGGACCTGCGTCAAGATTTTCGGTAGGGACAGCGTCAGACCTGACTTATGGAGAACGTCAGGGCCTGAGTGAGGCCTAGCGTCAGCCCCCTAGCTGCAGACACAGTCAGGGTACGACTTAGGAGCAGCATAAACACCTTGGTTGGGTCAGCGAAAGGTCATAGTGAAAGACATGAGCAGGCCTTGAGTGAGTCACAGAATCAAGGCCTCACTTAGGGAAAGCTTCAGGGCCTGAGTTAGGCACAGTGTCAGGTCTTCACTTAAAGACACCGACCGGTTTGGGACAGTGTCAGGATCGTGCATAGAAATGTGTCAGGAAATTATCTCAGGACAGTGTCCGGATTTTAGTTATTGATTGCAACAGGTGCCATGTTAGGGACAGATTCCGGGCTTTAGTGAGAGATAGTGTCAAGGCCTTTGTTCGGATTGGTCAGGGCTTAGTTAGGGATACTATTAGGGTTTCATTTAGGATAAGATGCAGGACATGAGCTTGGGACAGAGTCAGGTTCCGGGCCAGGGATAGCGTCACGAAATGACCCAGGAAAAGCGTGAAGACCTTCGTTATTGAGAGCCTCAGGGCCTTACTTAGGACCAGCGTGAGGGCCTAAATCAGGACCACTGCCAGGGCTTCCTATACAGACAGCGTCAGAGCATAAGGAAGGTACAGCCAAAGGGCCTAAGTGAGGCTTATCTTTAGGGCCTGAGTTCGGGACACTGTCAGGGCATGACTTAGGAGCAGCAGAAGGGCCTCTGTGGGATCAGTGTCAGGTTCTTCATTAAAGACATTATCAGGGCCTCTGTTAGGGAGAGCCTCAGGGCCTCATTTATGGACAGCATCAAGGCTTACTTTGGGTCAGTTTCAGGACCTTGGTAAGACCTGGGTCAGGATATTAACTCAGGATAGTATCAGGATTTTAGATATTGGCGGCAGCTGGGCTGTAGTTAGAAACAGTGTCAGGGCCTGAGTTAGGACTAGCATTATAGCCTTTGTTAGGTATAGTGTCAGGGACTGAGCTAGGAGTTGTGTCAGGGCCTGAGCTAGGATGAGCCTCCAGGCCTCAGTTTGGGAGGGGTTCACAGCCTTGGGAGGAGTTTCCTGAATTTAATTAGGGAAAACATCAGGGATTTAGCATAATAAGAGTTAGTTCGTTAGCATAAGAGGAGGTATTCCTACAAGCACCCTGAAAGCCAACACAGGCAAATGCAGAAGTAAACCAGGCAGGCTGGTATAAAGGAATATTCCACAGAAGTTGAGTACATTTTGTTTAAGTTCAGTAAGAGTTTAAACATTATTTTTTTCAGAAAACTCTATTCAGAAGATGAAAGAATTTCATCCTAAAGAATCTCTTTAGCTAAATTTAACATTAGCAAAAGAGAAGTTTACGTTCACGCCTAGGGCTAGTGTCAGGTAATGACCTAGGTTTGGAATCAAGCCCTTAGTTACTTATAGAATCAGGGCCTAATTTAGGATCTGTGCCAGGGCTTCGGGTAGGGACAGTGTCAGAGCCTGGTATAGGGAGAAAGTGAGGGCCTGAGTGAGGCCTAGCATCAGGCCCCTAGATGCAGACACTGTCAGGGCATGACTTAGGAGCAGCATCAGGGCGTTTGTGGAGTCAGCATTCGGGTCATAGTGAAAGACATGAGCAGGGCTTGAGTGAGTCACAGAATCAAGGCCTGGGTTAAGGAAAGCTTCAGGGCCTGAGTTAGGCACAGCCTCACGTCTTCAGTTAAGGAGAGCGACAGGGCTCTCTTTGGGACAGTGTCAGAACCTTGGATAGAAATGTGTCAGCATATTAGCTCAGGATAGTGTCCGGATTTTAGTTATTGATTGCAGCAGGACCCATGTTAGGGACAGATTCCAGGCCTTAGTGAGAGATAGTGTCAAGACCTTAGTTACTGAGAGCATCAGGGCCTTCTTTAGAAGCAATGTTAGGGCTTCATGTAAAAATCGCATCCCGGACTGGCTTGGGGTGAGCGACAGGGCCTGAGTGAGGCCTAGCGTCATTCCTGTAGGTGGGGACACTGTCAGGGCGTGACACAGGAGCAGCATCAGTGCCGTTGTTGGATCAGCATTATGGTCTTCGTTAAAGACATGAGCAGGCCTTCTGTTAGGGACAGCGTCACGGCTTACTTAGCGATATTTTCAGGACCTTAGTAAGAGATGGGATAGTAAATTAGCTGAGGATAGTGTGAGGACTTTAGATATTGATGGCATCAGGGCCTTAGTTAGGGACAGTGTCAGGCCTTGAGTTAGGCCTAACATCCAGGCCTTAGTTAGGGACAGTGTCACGGCATGGGGACTCAATTCAGGTCCTGACATGGGCACAGCATAAGGGCTTCAGTTAGCATAAGAGGCAGGACATTAGCTAGGGACAGGGTTAGGGTAAAGTCTAGGGATTGTGTCAGCAAATGACCTCGGGATAGTGTCAAGACCTTAGTTACTGAGAACCTGAGGGCCTTATTTAGGACCAGCATCAGGACCGGACTTAGGGCAAGAAACAGGGCCTGAGTGAGGCCCAGCTTCAGGCCCCTAGCTGGAGACAGTGTCAGGGCATGACGTCGAAGCAGCATCCGGGCCTTGGTTGGGTCAGCATTCGGGTCATAGTTAAGGACATGAGCAGGGCCTGAGTGCGTCAGAGAATCGAGGCCTCCGTTAGGGAAAGCTTCAGGGCCTGAGTTAGGCACAGCCTCAGGTCTTCATTTAAGGACAGCGACAGGCCTTTCTTTGGGACTGTGTCAGGTCCGTGGATAGAAAAGTGTCAGCATATTAGCTCAGGATAGTGTCCGGATTTTCATTATTGATTGCAGCAGGGCCCATGTTAGGGATAGATTCTGGGCCTTAGTGAGAGATAGGGTCAATGCCTTAATTAGGATTAGTCCGGGCCTTAGTTAGGGAGAGTATTAGGGTTTCAATTAGGATAAGATGCAGGACATTACCTTGGGACAGAGTCATGATCCGAGCCAGGGATAGTGTCAGAAAATGACCTGGGTTGGTGTCAAGACCTTAGTTATTTAGAGAATCAGGGCCTAATTTAGGACCTGTGTCAGGGCTTCGGGTAGGGACATCGTCAGAGCCTGACTTAGGGAGAACGTCTAGGCCTGAGTGAGGCCTAGTGCCAGCCCACCTGCTGGAGACACAGTCAGGGCATGACGTAGGAACAGCATCAGGGCCTTTGTGGGGTCAGCATGCAGGTCATAGTGAAAGACATGAACAGGGCCTGTGTTAGTCACAGAATCAAGGCCTCAGTTAGGGAAAGCTGCAGGGCCTGAGTTAGGCACAGCCTCAGGTCTTCACTTAAGGACGGCAACAGGCTTTCTTTTGGAAAGTATCAGGACAGTGGCTAGAAATGTGTCAGGATATTAGCTCTGGACAGTGTCCTTTTTTTAGTTATTAATTGCAGCAGGGACCATTAGGGACAGATTCCGGGCGCTCGTGAGAGATAGTGTGAAGGCCTTTGTTCGGATTGGTCAGGGCTTAGTTAGGGATACTATTAGGGTTTCATTTAGGATAAGATGCAGGACATGAGCTTGGGACAGAGTCAGGTTCCGGGCCAGGGATAGCGTCACGAAATGACCCAGGAAAAGCGTGAAGACCTTCGTTATTGAGAGCCTCAGGGCCTTACTTAGGACCAGCGTGAGGGCCTAAATCAGGACCACTGCCAGGGCTTCCTATACAGACAGCGTCAGAGCATAAGGAAGGTACAGCCAAAGGGCCTAAGTGAGGCTTATCTTTAGGGCCTGAGTTCGGGACACTGTCAGGGCATGACTTAGGAGCAGCAGAAGGGCCTCTGTGGGATCAGCGTGAGGGTCTTCACTAAAGACATTATCAGGGCCTCTGTTAGGGAGAGCCTCAGGGCCTCATTTTCAGACAGCATCAAGGCTTACTTTGGGTCAGTTTCAGGACCTTGGTAAGACCTGGGTCAGGATATTAACTCAGGATAGCATCAGGACTTTAGATATTGGCGGCAGCAGGGCCTTAGTTAGAGTCAGTGTCAGGGTGTGAGTTAGGAATATCATTATGGGCTTTGTTAGGTAATAGTGTCAGGGAGTGAGCTAGGAGTAGTGTCAGGGTCCGAGTTACGTGTAATGTCAGGGTCTTGGTTTGGGACAGTGTCAGGGCCTGGTTTAGCACGAGTCTCCAGGCCGTAGTTAGGGACAGGTTCAGAGCATCGGGAGTAATTTCAGCGCCTTATTTATGTTCAGCATCAGGGATGATTTAGTTAGCATAAGAGGAGCCATTCCTGCAAGAACACTGAAGGCCAACACACGAGAATGTAAAAGTAAACCATGCACGCTGCTATGAAGGAATATTCCACAGCAGTTGAGTACACTTTGTTTAAGGTTAACAAGAGTTTAAAAATTATTGTTTTAAGAAACCAATATTCATATGATGAAAGAATTTCATCGTAAAGAATCTCTTTCCCTAAACTTGACATTAGCTAAAGTCAAGATTAGATTAAGGTCTAGGGGTAGTGTCAGTTAATGACGTAGATTTGGTGTCAAGACCTTAGTTACTTAGAGAATCAAGGCCTAAAATTTAGGACCTGCGTCAAGATTTTCGGTAGGGACAGCGTCAGACCTGACTTATGGAGAACGTCAGGGCCTGAGTGAGGCCTAGCGTCAGCCCCCTAGCTGCAGACACAGTCAGGGTACGACTTAGGAGCAGCATAAACACCTTGGTTGGGTCAGCGAAAGGTCATAGTGAAAGACATGAGCAGGCCTTGAGTGAGTCACAGAATCAAGGCCTCACTTAGGGAAAGCTTCAGGGCCTGAGTTAGGCACAGTGTCAGGTCTTCACTTACAGACACCGACCGGTTTGGGACAGTGTCAGGATCGTGCATAGAAATGTGTCAGGAAATTACCTCAGGACAGTGTCCGGATTTTAGTTATTGATTGCAACAGGTGCCATGTTAGGGACAGATTCCGGGCTTTAGTGAGAGATAGTGTCAAGGCCTTTGTTCGGATTAGTCAGGGCTTAGTTAGGGATACTATTAGGGTTTCATTTAGGATAAGATGCAGGACATGAGCTTGGGACAGACTCATGATCCGAGCCAGGGATAGTGTCAGAAAATGACCTGGGTTGGTGTCAAGACCTTAGTTATTTAGAGAATCAGGGCCTAATTTAGGACCTGTGTCAGGGCTTCGGGTAGGGACAGCGTCAGAGCCTGACTTAGGGAGAACGTCTAGGCCTGAGTGAGGCCTAGTGCCAGCCCACCTGCTGGAGACACAGTCAGGGCATGACGTAGGAACAGCATCAGGGCCTTTGTGGGGTCAGCATGCAGGTCATAGTGAAAGACATGAACAGGGCCTGTGTTAGTCACAGAATCAAGGCCTCAGTCAGGGAAAGCTTCAGGGCCTGAGTTAGGAACAGCCTCAGGTCTTCACTTAAGGACGGCAACAGGCTTTCTTTTGGAAAGTATCAGAACAGTGGATAGAAATGAGTCAGGATATTAGCTCAGGACAGTGTCCGGATTTTAGTTATTGATTGCAACAGGTCCCATGTTAGGGACAGATTCCGGGCTTTAGTGAGAGATAGTGTCAAGGCCTTTGTTCGGATTAGTCAGGGCTTAGTTAGGGATACTATTAGGGTTTCATTTAGGATAAGATGCAGGACATGAGCTTGGGACAGAGTCAGGTTCCGGGCCAGGGATAACGTCACGAAATGACCCAGGAAAAGCGTGAAGACCTTCGTTATTGAGAGCCTCAGGGCCTTACTTAGGACCAGCGTGAGGGCCTAAATCAGGACCACTGCCAGGGCTTCCTATACAGACAGCGTCAGAGCATAAGGAAGGTACAGCCAAAGGGCCTAAGTGAGGCTTATCTTTAGTTCCTGAGTTCGGGACACTGTCAGGGCAAGACATAGGAGCTGCAGAAGAGCCTCTGTGGCATCAGCGTGAGGGTCTTCACTAAAGACATTATCAGGGCCTCTGTTACTGAGAGCCTCAGGGCCTCATTTTCAGACAGCATCAAGGCTTACTTTGGGTCAGTTTCAGGACCTTGGTAAGACCTGGGTCAGGATATTAACTCAGGATAATATCAGGACTTTAGATATTGGCGGCAGTAGGGCCTTAGTTAGAGTCAGTGTCAGGGTCTGAGTTAGGAATATCATTATGGGCTTTGTTAGGTAATAGTGTCAGGGAGTGAGCTAGGAGTAGTGTCAGGGTCCGAGTTACGTGTAATGTCAGGGTCTTGGTTTGGGACAGTGTCAGGGCCTGGTTTAGCACGAGTCTCCAGGCCGTAGATAGGGACAGGTTCAGAGCATCGGGAGTAATTTCAGCGCCTTATTTATGTTCAGCATCAGGGATGATTTAGTTAGCATAAGAGGAGCCATTCCTGCAAGAACCTTGAAGGCCAACACACAAGAATGTAAAAGTGAACCATGCATGCTGCTATGAAGGAATATTCCACAGCAGTTGAGTACACTTTGTTTAAGGTTAACAAGAGTTTAAAAATTATTGTTTTAAGAAAACAATATTCATATGATGAAAGAATTTCATCGTAAAGAATCTCTTTCCCTAAACTTGACATTAGCTAAAGTCAAGATTAGATTAAGGTCTAGGGGTAGTGTCAGTTAATGACCTGGATTTGGTGTCAAGACCTTAGTTACTTAGAGAATCAAGGCCTAAAATTTAGGACCTGCGTCAAGATTTTCGGTAGGGACAGCGTCAGACCTGACTTATGGAGAACGTCAGGGCCTGAGTGAGGCCTAGCGTCAGCCCCCTAGCTGCAGACACAGTCAGGGTACGACTTAGGAGCAGCATAAACACCTTGGTTGGGTCAGCGAAAGGTCATAGTGAAAGACATGAGCAGGCCTTGAGTGAGTCACAGAATCAAGGCCTCACTTAGGGAAAGCTTCAGGGCCTGAGTTAGGCACAGTGTCAGGTCTTCACTTACAGACACCGACCGGTTTGGGACAGTGTCAGGATCGTGCATAGAAATGTGTCAGGAAATTACCTCAGGACAGTGTCCGGATTTTAGTTATTGATTGCAACAGGTGCCATGTTAGGGACAGATTCCGGGCTTTAGTGAGAGATAGTGTCAAGGCCTTTGTTCGGATTAGTCAGGGCTTAGTTAGGGATACTATTAGGGTTTCATTTAGGATAAGATGCAGGACATGAGCTTGGGACAGACTCATGATCCGAGCCAGGGATAGTGTCAGAAAATGACCTGGGTTGGTGTCAAGACCTTAGTTATTTAGAGAATCAGGGCCTAATTTAGGACCTGTGTCAGGGCTTCGGGTAGGGACAGCGTCAGAGCCTGACTTAGGGAGAACGTCTAGGCCTGAGTGAGGCCTAGTGCCAGCCCACCTGCTGGAGACACAGTCAGGGCATGACGTAGGAACAGCATCAGGGCCTTTGTGGGGTCAGCATGCAGGTCATAGTGAAAGACATGAACAGGGCCTGTGTTAGTCACAGAATCAAGGCCTCAGTCAGGGAAAGCTTCAGGGCCTGAGTTAGGAACAGCCTCAGGTCTTCACTTAAGGACGGCAACAGGCTTTCTTTTGGAAAGTATCAGAACAGTGGATAGAAATGAGTCAGGATATTAGCTCAGGACAGTGTCCGGATTTTAGTTATTGATTGCAACAGGTCCCATGTTAGGGACAGATTCCGGGCTTTAGTGAGAGATAGTGTCAAGGCCTTTGTTCGGATTAGTCAGGGCTTAGTTAGGGATACTATTAGGGTTTCATTTAGGATAAGATGCAGGACATGAGCTTGGGACAGAGTCAGGTTCCGGGCCAGGGATAACGTCACGAAATGACCCAGGAAAAGCGTGAAGACCTTCGTTATTGAGAGCCTCAGGGCCTTACTTAGGACCAGCGTGAGGGCCTAAATCAGGACCACTGCCAGGGCTTCCTATACAGACAGCGTCAGAGCATAAGGAAGGTACAGCCAAAGGGCCTAAGTGAGGCTTATCTTTAGTTCCTGAGTTCGGGACACTGTCAGGGCAAGACATAGGAGCTGCAGAAGAGCCTCTGTGGCATCAGCGTGAGGGTCTTCACTAAAGACATTATCAGGGCCTCTGTTACTGAGAGCCTCAGGGCCTCATTTTCAGACAGCATCAAGGCTTACTTTGGGTCAGTTTCAGGACCTTGGTAAGACCTGGGTCAGGATATTAACTCAGGATAATATCAGGACTTTAGATATTGGCGGCAGTAGGGCCTTAGTTAGAGTCAGTGTCAGGGTCTGAGTTAGGAATATCATTATGGGCTTTGTTAGGTAATAGTGTCAGGGAGTGAGCTAGGAGTAGTGTCAGGGTCCGAGTTACGTGTAATGTCAGGGTCTTGGTTTGGGACAGTGTCAGGGCCTGGTTTAGCACGAGTCTCCAGGCCGTAGTTAGGGACAGGTTCAGAGCATCGGGAGTAATTTCAGCGCCTTATTTATGTTCAGCATCAGGGATGATTTAGTTAGCATAAGAGGAGCCATTCCTGCAAGAACCTTGAAGGCCAACACACAAGAATGTAAAAGTGAACCATGCATGCTGCTATGAAGGAATATTCCACAGCAGTTGAGTACACTTTGTTTAAGGTTAACAAGAGTTTAAAAATTATTGTTTTAAGAAACCAATATTCATATGATGAAAGAATTTCATCGTAAAGAATCTCTTTCCCTAAACTTGACATTAGCTAAAGTCAAGATTAGATTAAGGTCTAGGGGTAGTGTCAGTTAATGACCTAGTTTTAGTGTCAAGACCTTACTTACTTAGAGAATCAAGGCCTAAAATTTAGGACCTGCGTCAAGATTTTCGGTAGGGACAGCGTCAGACCTGACTTATGGAGAACTTCAGGGCCTGAGTGAGGCCTAGCGTCATCCCCGTAGCTGTAGACACAGTCAGGGCATGACTTAGGAGCAGCATAAACACCTTGGTTGGGTCAGCGAAAGGTCATAGTGAAAGACATGAGCAGGCCTTGAGTGAGTCACAGAATCAAGGCCTCCGTTAGGGAAAGCTTCAGGGCCTGAGTTAGGCACAGTGTCTGGTCTTCACTTAAAGACACCGACCGGTTTGGGACAGTGTCAGGATCGTGCATAGAAATGTGTCAGGAAAGTATCTCAGGACAGTGTCCGGATTTTAGTTATTGATTGCAACAGGTCCCATGTTAGGGACAGATTCCGGGCTTTAGTGAGAGATAGTGTCAAGGCCTTTGTTCGGATTGGTCAGGGCTTAGTTAGGCATACTATTAGGGTTTCATTTAGGATAAGATGCAGGACATTAGCTTGGGACAGAGTCAGGTTCCGGGCCAGGGATAACGTCACGAAATGACCCAGGAAAAGCGTGAAGACCTTCGTTATTGCGAGCCTCAGGGCCTTACTTAGGACCAGCGTGAGGGCCTAAATCAGGACCACTGCCAGGGCTTCCTATACAGACAGCGTCAGAGCATAAGGAAGGTACAGCCAAAGGGCCTAAGTGAGGCTTATCTTTAGGGCCTGAGTTCGGGACACTGTCAGGGCATGACTTAGGAGCAGCAGAAGGGCCTCTTTGGGATCAGCGTCAGGTTCTTCATTAAAGACATTATCAGGGCCTCTGTTAGGGAGAGCCTCAGGGCCTTATTTATGGACAGCATCAAGGCTTAGTTTTAGTCAGTTTCAGGACCTTGGTAAGACCTGGGTCAGGATATTAACTCAGGATAGTATCAGGATTTTAGATATTGGCGGCAGCTGGGCTTTAGTTAGAAACAGTGTCAGGGCCTGAGTTAGGACTAGCATTATGGCCTTTGTTAGGTATAGTGTCAGGGACTGAGCTAGGAGTTGTGTGAGGGCCTTTGCTAGGGACAGTGTCAGGGCCTGAGCTAGGATGAGCCTCCAGGCCTCAGTTTGGGACAGGTTCACAGCCTTGAGACTAATTTCAGGACGTTATTTAGGGACAGCATCAGGGATTTAGTTAGCATAACAGTAGGCATTCCTACAAGCACCCTTTAAGCCAACACACGCAGATGCAGAAGGAAACCATACACGCTGGTATAAAGGAATATTCCGCAGAAGTTGAGTACATTTTGTTTAAGGTCGGTAAGAGTTTAAACATTATTTTTTTCAGAAAACTCTATTCAGAAGATGAAAGAATTTCATCCTAAAGAATCTCTTTAGATAAATTTGACATTAGCAACGGACAAGGTTACATTCAGGTCTAGGGCTAGTGTCAGGTAATGACCTAGGTTTGGAATCAAGCCCTTAGGTACTTAGAGAATCAGGGCCTAATTTAAGACCTGTGCCAGGGCTTCGGGTAGGGACAGCGTCAGAGCCTGATATAGGGAGAAGGTGAGGGCCTGAGTGAGGCCCCTAGATGCAGACACTGTCAGGGCATGACTTAAGAGCAGCATTCAGGGCGTTTGTGGAGTCAGCATTCGGGTCATAGTGAAAGACATGAGCAGGGCCTGAGTGAGTCAGAGAATCGAGGCCTCAGTTAGGGAAATCTTGAGGTCCTGAGTTAGGCACAGCCTCTCGTCTTCAGTTAAGGACAGCGACAGGCCTTTCTTTGGGACTGTGTCTGGTGGGTGGATAGAAATGTGTCAGGATATTAGCTCAGGATAGTGTCCGGATTTTCATTATTGACTGCAGAAGGTCCCATGTTAGGGACAGATTCTGGGCCTTAGTGAGAGATAGGGTGAAAGTCTTAGTTAGGATCAGTGAGCGACTTAGTTAGGGAGAGTATTAGGGTTTCAATTAGGATAAGATGCAGGACATGAGCTTGGGACAGAGTCACGATCCGAGCCAGGGATAGTGTCAGCCAATGACCTGGGTTGGTGTCAAGACCTTAGTTACTTAGAGAATCAGGGCCTAATTTAGGACCTGTGTCAGGGTTGCGGGTAGGGACAGCGTCAGAGCCTGACTTAGGGAGAACATCTAGGCCTGAGTGCGGCCTAGTGTCAGCCCACTAGCTGGAGTCACAGGGCATGACGTAGGAATAGCATCAGGGCCTTTGTTGGGTCAGCATTCGGGTCATAGTGAAAGAAATGAGCAGGGCCTGTGTTAGTCACAGAATCAAGGCCTCAGTTAGGGAAAGTTTCAGGGCCTGAGTTAGGCACAGCCTCAGGTCTTCACTTAAGGACGGCAACAGGCTTTCTTTTGGAAAGTATCAGGACAGTGGATAGAAAGGAGTCAGGGTAATAGCTCAGGACAGTGTCCGGATTTTAGTTATTGATTGCAACAGGTCCCATGTTAGGGACAGATTCCGGGCTTTAGTGAGAGATAGTGTCAAGGCCTTTGTTCGGATTAGTCAGGGCTTAGTTAGGGATACTATTAGGGTTTCATTTAGGATAAGATGCAGGACATGAGCTTGGGACAGAGTCAGGTTCCGGGCCAGGGATAACGTCACGAAATGACCCAGGAAAAGCGTGAAGACCTTCGTTATTGAGAGCCTCAGGGCCTTACTTAGGACCAGCGTGAGGGCCTAAATCAGGACCACTGCCAGGGCTTCCTATACAGACAGCGTCAGAGCATAAGGAAGGTACAGCCAAAGGGCCTAAGTGAGGCTTATCTTTAGTTCCTGAGTTCGGGACACTGTCAGGGCAAGACATAGGAGCTGCAGAAGAGCCTCTGTGGCATCAGCGTGAGGGTCTTCACTAAAGACATTATCAGGGCCTCTGTTACTGAGAGCCTCAGGGCCTCATTTTCAGACAGCATCAAGGCTTACTTTGGGTCAGTTTCAGGACCTTGGTAAGACCTGGGTCAGGATATTAACTCAGGATAATATCAGGACTTTAGATATTGGCGGCAGTAGGGCCTTAGTTAGAGTCAGTGTCAGGGTCTGAGTTAGGAATATCATTATGGGCTTTGTTAGGTAATAGTGTCAGGGAGTGAGCTAGGAGTAGTGTCAGGGTCCGAGTTACGTGTAATGTCAGGGTCTTGGTTTGGGACAGTGTCAGGGCCTGGTTTAGCACGAGTCTCCAGGCCGTAGTTAGGGACAGGTTCAGAGCATCGGGAGTAATTTCAGCGCCTTATTTATGTTCAGCATCAGGGATGATTTAGTTAGCATAAGAGGAGCCATTCCTGCAAGAACCTTGAAGGCCAACACACAAGAATGTAAAAGTGAACCATGCATGCTGCTATGAAGGAATATTCCACAGCAGTTGAGTACACTTTGTTTAAGGTTAACAAGAGTTTAAAAATTATTGTTTTAAGAAACCAATATTCATATGATGAAAGAATTTCATCGTAAAGAATCTCTTTCCCTAAACTTGACATTAGCTAAAGTCAAGATTAGATTAAGGTCTAGGGGTAGTGTCAGTTAATGACCTAGTTTTAGTGTCAAGACCTTACTTACTTAGAGAATCAAGGCCTAAAATTTAGGACCTGCGTCAAGATTTTCGGTAGGGACAGCGTCAGACCTGACTTATGGAGAACTTCAGGGCCTGAGTGAGGCCTAGCGTCATCCCCGTAGCTGTAGACACAGTCAGGGCATGACTTAGGAGCAGCATAAACACCTTGGTTGGGTCAGCGAAAGGTCATAGTGAAAGACATGAGCAGGCCTTGAGTGAGTCACAGAATCAAGGCCTCCGTTAGGGAAAGCTTCAGGGCCTGAGTTAGGCACAGTGTCTGGTCTTCACTTAAAGACACCGACCGGTTTGGGACAGTGTCAGGATCGTGCATAGAAATGTGTCAGGAAAGTATCTCAGGACAGTGTCCGGATTTTAGTTATTGATTGCAACAGGTCCCATGTTAGGGACAGATTCCGGGCTTTAGTGAGAGATAGTGTCAAGGCCTTTGTTCGGATTGGTCAGGGCTTAGTTAGGCATACTATTAGGGTTTCATTTAGGATAAGATGCAGGACATTAGCTTGGGACAGAGTCAGGTTCCGGGCCAGGGATAACGTCACGAAATGACCCAGGAAAAGCGTGAAGACCTTCGTTATTGCGAGCCTCAGGGCCTTACTTAGGACCAGCGTGAGGGCCTAAATCAGGACCACTGCCAGGGCTTCCTATACAGACAGCGTCAGAGCATAAGGAAGGTACAGCCAAAGGGCCTAAGTGAGGCTTATCTTTAGGGCCTGAGTTCGGGACACTGTCAGGGCATGACTTAGGAGCAGCAGAAGGGCCTCTTTGGGATCAGCGTCAGGTTCTTCATTAAAGACATTATCAGGGCCTCTGTTAGGGAGAGCCTCAGGGCCTTATTTATGGACAGCATCAAGGCTTAGTTTTAGTCAGTTTCAGGACCTTGGTAAGACCTGGGTCAGGATATTAACTCAGGATAGTATCAGGATTTTAGATATTGGCGGCAGCTGGGCTTTAGTTAGAAACAGTGTCAGGGCCTGAGTTAGGACTAGCATTATGGCCTTTGTTAGGTATAGTGTCAGGGACTGAGCTAGGAGTTGTGTGAGGGCCTTTGCTAGGGACAGTGTCAGGGCCTGAGCTAGGATGAGCCTCCAGGCCTCAGTTTGGGACAGGTTCACAGCCTTGAGACTAATTTCAGGACGTTATTTAGGGACAGCATCAGGGATTTAGTTAGCATAACAGTAGGCATTCCTACAAGCACCCTTTAAGCCAACACACGCAGATGCAGAAGGAAACCATACACGCTGGTATAAAGGAATATTCCGCAGAAGTTGAGTACATTTTGTTTAAGGTCGGTAAGAGTTTAAACATTATTTTTTTCAGAAAACTCTATTCAGAAGATGAAAGAATTTCATCCTAAAGAATCTCTTTAGATAAATTTGACATTAGCAACGGACAAGGTTACATTCAGGTCTAGGGCTAGTGTCAGGTAATGACCTAGGTTTGGAATCAAGCCCTTAGGTACTTAGAGAATCAGGGCCTAATTTAAGACCTGTGCCAGGGCTTCGGGTAGGGACAGCGTCAGAGCCTGATATAGGGAGAAGGTGAGGGCCTGAGTGAGGCCCCTAGATGCAGACACTGTCAGGGCATGACTTAAGAGCAGCATTCAGGGCGTTTGTGGAGTCAGCATTCGGGTCATAGTGAAAGACATGAGCAGGGCCTGAGTGAGTCAGAGAATCGAGGCCTCAGTTAGGGAAATCTTGAGGTCCTGAGTTAGGCACAGCCTCTCGTCTTCAGTTAAGGACAGCGACAGGCCTTTCTTTGGGACTGTGTCTGGTGGGTGGATAGAAATGTGTCAGGATATTAGCTCAGGATAGTGTCCGGATTTTCATTATTGACTGCAGAAGGTCCCATGTTAGGGACAGATTCTGGGCCTTAGTGAGAGATAGGGTGAAAGTCTTAGTTAGGATCAGTGAGCGACTTAGTTAGGGAGAGTATTAGGGTTTCAATTAGGATAAGATGCAGGACATGAGCTTGGGACAGAGTCACGATCCGAGCCAGGGATAGTGTCAGCCAATGACCTGGGTTGGTGTCAAGACCTTAGTTACTTAGAGAATCAGGGCCTAATTTAGGACCTGTGTCAGGGTTGCGGGTAGGGACAGCGTCAGAGCCTGACTTAGGGAGAACATCTAGGCCTGAGTGCGGCCTAGTGTCAGCCCACTAGCTGGAGTCACAGGGCATGACGTAGGAATAGCATCAGGGCCTTTGTTGGGTCAGCATTCGGGTCATAGTGAAAGAAATGAGCAGGGCCTGTGTTAGTCACAGAATCAAGGCCTCAGTTAGGGAAAGTTTCAGGGCCTGAGTTAGGCACAGCCTCAGGTCTTCACTTAAGGACGGCAACAGGCTTTCTTTTGGAAAGTATCAGGACAGTGGATAGAAAGGAGTCAGGGTAATAGCTCAGGACAGTGTCCGGATTTTAGTTATTGATTGCAGCAGGGACCATTAGGGATATATTCTGGGTGTTGGTGAGAGATAGTGTGAAGGCCCTTGTTAGGTTTAATCAGGGCTTAGTTAGGGATACTATTAGGGTTTCATTTAGGATAAGATGCAGGACATGAGCTTGGGACAGAGTCAGGTTCCGGGCCAGGGATAGCGTCGCGAAATGACCCAGGAAATGCGTGAAGACCTTCGTTATTGAGAGCCTCAGGGCCTTACTTAGGACCAGCGTCAGGGCCTAAATCAGGACCACTGCCAGGTCTTCCTATACAGACAGCGTCAGAGCATAAGGAAGGTACAGCCAAAGGGCCTAAGTGAGGCTTATCTTTAGGGCCTGAGTTCGGGACACTGTCAGGGCATGACTTAGGAGCAGCAGAAGGGCCTCTGTGGGATCAGTGTCAGGTTCTTCATTAAAGACATTATCAGGGTCTCTGTTAGGGAGAGCCTCAGGGCCTCATTTATGGACAGCATCAAGGCTTACTTTGGGTCAGTTTCAGGACCTTGGTAAGACCTGGGTCAGGATATTAACTCAGGATAGTATCAGGACTTTAGATATTGGCGGCAGTAGGGCCTTAGTTAGAGTCAGTGTCAGGGTCTGAGTTAGGAATATCATTATGGCCTTTGTCAGGTATAGTGTCAGGGAGTGAGCTAGGAGTAGTGTCAGGGTCCGAGTTACGTGTAATGTCAGGGTCTTGGTTAGGGACAGTGTCAGCGCCTGGGTTAGCACGAGTCTCCAGGCCGTAGTTAGGGAGCGGTTCACAGCATCGGGAGTAATTTCAGCGCCTTATTTATGTTCAGCATCAGGGATGATTTAGTTAGCATAAGAGGAGCCATTCCTGCAAGAACCCTGAAGGCCAACACACAAGAATGTAAAAGTGAACCATGCACGCTGCTATGAAGGAATATTCCACAGCAGTTGAGTACACTTTGTTTAAGGTTAACAAGAGTTTAAAAATTATTGTTTTAAGAAACCAATATTCATATGATGAAAGAATTTCATCGTAAAGAATCTCTTTCCCTAAACTTGACATTAGCTAAAGTCAAGATTAGATTAAGGTCTAGGGGTAGTGTCAGTTAATGACCTGGATTTGGTGTCAAGACCTTAGTTACTTAGAGAATCAAGGCCTAAAATTTAGGACCTGCGTCAAGATTTTCGGTAGGGACAGCGTCAGACCTGACTTATGGAGAACGTCAAGGCCTGAGTGAGGCCTAGCGTCAGCCCCCTAGCTGCAGACACAGTCAGGGTACGACTTAGGAGCAGCATAAACACCTTGGTTGGGTCAGCGAAAGGTCATAGTGAAAGACATGAGCAGGCCTTGAGTGAGTCACAGAATCAAGGCCTCACTTAGGGAAAGCTTCAGGGCCTGAGTTAGGCACAGTGTCAGGTCTTCACTTAAAGACACCGACCGGTTTGGGACAGTGTCAGGATCGTGCATAGAAATGTGTCAGGAAATTATCTCAGGACAGTGTCCGGATTTTAGTTATTGATTGCAACAGGTGCCATGTTAGGGACAGATTCCGGGCTTTAGTGAGAGATAGTGTCAAGGCCTTTGTTCGGATTGGTCAGGGCTTAGTTAGGGATACTATTAGGGTTTCATTTATTATAAGATGCAGGACATGAGCTTGGGACAGAGTCAGGTTCCGGGCCAGGGATAGCGTCACGAAATGACCCAGGAAAAGCGTGAAGACCTTCGTTATTGAGAGCCTCAGGGCCTTACTTAGGACCAGCGTGAGGGCCTAAATCAGGACCACTGCCAGGGCTTCCTATACAGACAGCGTCAGAGCATAAGGAAGGTACAGCCAAAGGGCCTAAGTGAGGCTTCTCTTTAGGGCCTGAGTTCGGGACACTGTCAGGGCATGACTTAGGAGCAGCAGAAGGGCCTCTGTGGGATCAGCGTCAGGTTCTTCATTAAAGACATTATCAGGGCCTCTGTTAGGGAGAGCCTCAGGGCCTCATTTATGGACAGCATCAAGGCTTACTTTGGGTCAGTTTCAGGACCTTGGTAAGACCTGGGTCAGGATATTAACTCAGGATAATATCAGGATTTTAGATATTGGCGGCAGCTGGGCTGTAGTTAGAAACAGTGTCAGGGCCTGAGTTAGGACTAGCATTATAGCCTTTGTTAGGTATAGTGTCAGGGACTGAGCTAGGAGTTGTGTCAGGGCCTGAGCTAGGATGAGCCTCCAGGCCTCAGTTTGGGAGGGGTTCACAGCCTTGGGAGGAGTTTCCTGAATTTAATTAGGGAAAACATCAGGGATTTAGCATAATAAGAGTTAGTTCGTTAGCATAAGAGGAGGTATTCCTACAAGCACCCTGAAAGCCAACACAGGCAAATGCAGAAGTAAACCAGGCAGGCTGGTATAAAGGAATATTCCACAGAAGTTGAGTACATTTTGTTTAAGTTCAGTAAGAGTTTAAACATTATTTTTTTCAGAAAACTCTATTCAGAAGATGAAAGAATTTCATCCTAAAGAATCTCTTTAGCTAAATTTAACATTAGCAAAAGAGAAGTTTACGTTCAGGTCTAGGGCTAGTGTCAGGTAATGACCTAGGTTTGGAATCAAGCCCTTAGTTACTTATAGAATCAGGGCCTAATTTAGGACCTGTGCCAGGGCTTCGGGTAGGGACAGTGTCAGAGCCTGGTATAGGGAGAAAGTGAGGGCCTGAGTGAGGCCTAGCATCAGGCCCCTAGATGCAGACACTGTCAGGGCATGACTTAGGAGCAGCATCAGGGCGTTTGTGGAGTCAGCATTCGGGTCATAGTGAAAGACATGAGCAGGGCTTGAGTGAGTCACAGAATCAAGGCCTGGGTTAAGGAAAGCTTCAGGGCCTGAGTTAGGCACAGCCTCACGTCTTCAGTTAAGGAGAGCGACAGGGCTCTCTTTGGGACAGTGTCAGAACCTTGGATAGAAATGTGTCAGCATATTAGCTCAGGATAGTGTCCGGATTTTAGTTATTGATTGCAGCAGGACCCATGTTAGGGACAGATTCCAGGCCTTAGTGAGAGATAGTGTCAAGACCTTAGTTACTGAGAGCATCAGGGCCTTCTTTAGAAGCAATGTTAGGGCTTCATGTAAAAATCGCATCCCGGACTGGCTTGGGGTGAGCGACAGGGCCTGAGTGAGGCCTAGCGTCATTCCTGTAGGTGGGGACACTGTCAGGGCGTGACACAGGAGCAGCATCAGTGCCGTTGTTGGATCAGCATTATGGTCTTCGTTAAAGACATGAGCAGGCCTTCTGTTAGGGACAGCGTCACGGCTTACTTAGCGATATTTTCAGGACCTTAGTAAGAGATGGGATAGTAAATTAGCTGAGGATAGTGTGAGGACTTTAGATATTGATGGCATCAGGGCCTTAGTTAGGGACAGTGTCAGGCCTTGAGTTAGGCCTAACATCCAGGCCTTAGTTAGGGACAGTGTCACGGCATGGGGACTCAGTTCAGGTCCTGACATGGGCACAGCATAAGGGCTTCAGTTAGCATAAGAGGCAGGACATTAGCTAGGGACAGGGTTAGGGTAAAGTCTAGGGATTGTGTCAGCAAATGACCTCGGGATAGTGTCAAGACCTTAGTTACTGAGAACCTGAGGGCCTTATTTAGGACCAGCATCAGGACCGGACTTAGGGCAAGAAACAGGGCCTGAGTGAGGCCCAGCTTCAGGCCCCTAGCTGGAGACAGTGTCAGGGCATGACGTCGAAGCAGCATCCGGGCCTTGGTTGGGTCAGCATTCGGGTCATAGTTAAGGACATGAGCAGGGCCTGAGTGCGTCAGAGAATCGAGGCCTCCGTTAGGGAAAGCTTCAGGGCCTGAGTTAGGCACAGCCTCAGGTCTTCATTTAAGGACAGCGACAGGCCTTTCTTTGGGACTGTGTCAGGTCCGTGGATAGAAAAGTGTCAGCATATTAGCTCAGGATAGTGTCCGGATTTTCATTATTGATTGCAGCAGGGCCCATGTTAGGGATAGATTCTGGGCCTTAGTGAGAGATAGGGTCAATGCCTTAATTAGGATTAGTCCGGGCCTTAGTTAGGGAGAGTATTAGGGTTTCAATTAGGATAAGATGCAGGACATTACCTTGGGACAGAGTCATGATCCGAGCCAGGGATAGTGTCAGAAAATGACCTGGGTTGGTGTCAAGACCTTAGTTATTTAGAGAATCAGGGCCTAATTTAGGACCTGTGTCAGGGCTTCGGGTAGGGACATCGTCAGAGCCTGACTTAGGGAGAACGTCTAGGCCTGAGTGAGGCCTAGTGCCAGCCCACCTGCTGGAGACACAGTCAGGGCATGACGTAGGAACAGCATCAGGGCCTTTGTGGGGTCAGCATGCAGGTCATAGTGAAAGACATGAACAGGGCCTGTGTTAGTCACAGAATCAAGGCCTCAGTTAGGGAAAGCTGCAGGGCCTGAGTTAGGCACAGCCTCAGGTCTTCACTTAAGGACGGCAACAGGCTTTCTTTTGGAAAGTATCAGGACAGTGGCTAGAAATGTGTCAGGATATTAGCTCTGGACAGTGTCCTTTTTTTAGTTATTAATTGCAGCAGGGACCATTAGGGACAGATTCCGGGCGCTCGTGAGAGATAGTGTGAAGGCCTTTGTTCGGATTCGTCAGGGCTTAGTTAGGGATACTATTAGGGTTTCATTTAGGATAAGATGCAGGACATGAGCTTGGGACAGAGTCAGGTTCCGGGCCAGGGATAGCGTCACGAAATGACCCAGGAAAAGCGTGAAGACCTTCGTTATTGAGAGCCTCAGGGCCTTACTTAGGACCAGCGTGAGGGCCTAAATCAGGACCACTGCCAGGGCTTCCTATACAGACAGCGTCAGAGCATAAGGAAGGTACAGCCAAAGGGCCTAAGTGAGGCTTATCTTTAGGGCCTGAGTTCGGGACACTGTCAGGGCATGACTTAGGAGCAGCAGAAGGGCCTCTGTGGGATCAGCGTGAGGGTCTTCACTAAAGACATTATCAGGGCCTCTGTTAGGGAGAGCCTCAGGGCCTCATTTTCAGACAGCATCAAGGCTTACTTTGGGTCAGTTTCAGGACCTTGGTAAGACCTGGGTCAGGATATTAACTCAGGATAGCATCAGGACTTTAGATATTGGCGGCAGCAGGGCCTTAGTTAGAGTCAGTGTCAGGGTGTGAGTTAGGAATATCATTATGGGCTTTGTTAGGTAATAGTGTCAGGGAGTGAGCTAGGAGTAGTGTCAGGGTCCGAGTTACGTGTAATGTCAGGGTCTTGGTTTGGGACAGTGTCAGCGCCTGGGTTAGCACGAGTCTCCAGGCCGTAGTTAGGGAGGGGTTCAGAGCATCGGGAGTAATTTCAGCGCCTTATTTATGTTCAGCATCAGGGATGATTTAGTTAGCATAAGAGGAGCCATTCCTGCAAGAACCCTGAAGGCCAACACACGAGAATGTAAAAGTGAACCATGCACGCTGCTATGAAGGAATATTCCACAGCAGTTGAGTACACTTTGTTTAAGGTTAACAAGAGTTTAAAAATTATTGTTTTAAGAAACCAATATTCATATGATGAAAGAATTTCATCGTAAAGAATCTCTTTCCCTAAACTTGACATTAGCTAAAGTCAAGATTAGATTAAGGTCTAGGGGTAGTGTCAGTTAATGACCTGGATTTGGTGTCAAGACCTTAGTTACTTAGAGAATCAAGGCCTAAAATTTAGGACCTGCGTCAAGATTTTCGGTAGGGACAGCGTCAGACCTGACTTATGGAGAACGTCAGGGCCTGAGTGAGGCCTAGCGTCAGCCCCCTAGCTGCAGACACAGTCAGGGTACGACTTAGGAGCAGCATAAACACCTTGGTTGGGTCAGCGAAAGGTCATAGTGAAAGACATGAGCAGGCCTTGAGTGAGTCACAGAATCAAGGCCTCACTTAGGGAAAGCTTCAGGGCCTGAGTTAGGCACAGTGTCAGGTCTTCACTTACAGACACCGACCGGTTTGGGACAGTGTCAGGATCGTGCATAGAAATGTGTCAGGAAATTACCTCAGGACAGTGTCCGGATTTTAGTTATTGATTGCAACAGGTGCCATGTTAGGGACAGATTCCGGGCTTTAGTGAGAGATAGTGTCAAGGCCTTTGTTCGGATTAGTCAGGGCTTAGTTAGGGATACTATTAGGGTTTCATTTAGGATAAGATGCAGGACATGAGCTTGGGACAGACTCATGATCCGAGCCAGGGATAGTGTCAGAAAATGACCTGGGTTGGTGTCAAGACCTTAGTTATTTAGAGAATCAGGGCCTAATTTAGGACCTGTGTCAGGGCTTCGGGTAGGGACAGCGTCAGAGCCTGACTTAGGGAGAACGTCTAGGCCTGAGTGAGGCCTAGTGCCAGCCCACCTGCTGGAGACACAGTCAGGGCATGACGTAGGAACAGCATCAGGGCCTTTGTGGGGTTAGCATGCAGGTCATAGTGAAAGACATGAACAGGGCCTGTGTTAGTCACAGAATCAAGGCCTCAGTCAGGGAAAGCTTCAGGGCCTGAGTTAGGAACAGCCTCAGGTCTTCACTTAAGGACGGCAACAGGCTTTCTTTTGGAAAGTATCAGAACAGTGGATAGAAATGAGTCAGGATATTAGCTCAGGACAGTGTCCGGATTTTAGTTATTGATTGCAACAGGTCCCATGTTAGGGACAGATTCCGGGCTTTAGTGAGAGATAGTGTCAAGGCCTTTGTTCGGATTAGTCAGGGCTTAGTTAGGGATACTATTAGGGTTTCATTTAGGATAAGATGCAGGACATGAGCTTGGGACAGAGTCAGGTTCCGGGCCAGGGATAACGTCACGAAATGACCCAGGAAAAGCGTGAAGACCTTCGTTATTGAGAGCCTCAGGGCCTTACTTAGGACCAGCGTGAGGGCCTAAATCAGGACCACTGCCAGGGCTTCCTATACAGACAGCGTCAGAGCATAAGGAAGGTACAGCCAAAGGGCCTAAGTGAGGCTTATCTTTAGTTCCTGAGTTCGGGACACTGTCAGGGCAAGACATAGGAGCTGCAGAAGAGCATCTGTGGCATCAGCGTGAGGGTCTTCACTAAAGACATTATCAGGGCCTCTGTTACTGAGAGCCTCAGGGCCTCATTTTCAGACAGCATCAAGGCTTACTTTGGGTCAGTTTCAGGACCTTGGTAAGACCTGGGTCAGGATATTAACTCAGGATAATATCAGGACTTTAGATATTGGCGGCAGTAGGGCCTTAGTTAGAGTCAGTGTCAGGGTCTGAGTTAGGAATATCATTATGGGCTTTGTTAGGTAATAGTGTCAGGGAGTGAGCTAGGAGTAGTGTCAGGGTCCGAGTTACGTGTAATGTCAGGGTCTTGGTTTGGGACAGTGTCAGGGCCTGGTTTAGCACGAGTCTCCAGGCCGTAGTTAGGGACAGGTTCAGAGCATCGGGAGTAATTTCAGCGCCTTATTTATGTTCAGCATCAGGGATGATTTAGTTAGCATAAGAGGAGCCATTCCTGCAAGAACCTTGAAGGCCAACACACAAGAATGTAAAAGTGAACCATGCATGCTGCTATGAAGGAATATTCCACAGCAGTTGAGTACACTTTGTTTAAGGTTAACAAGAGTTTAAAAATTATTGTTTTAAGAAACCAATATTCATATGATGAAAGAATTTCATCGTAAAGAATCTCTTTCCCTAAACTTGACATTAGCTAAAGTCAAGATTAGATTAAGGTCTAGGGGTAGTGTCAGTTAATGACCTAGTTTTAGTGTCAAGACCTTACTTACTTAGAGAATCAAGGCCTAAAATTTAGGACCTGCGTCAAGATTTTCGGTAGGGACAGCGTCAGACCTGACTTATGGAGAACTTCAGGGCCTGAGTGAGGCCTAGCGTCATCCCCGTAGCTGTAGACACAGTCAGGGCATGACTTAGGAGCAGCATAAACACCTTGGTTGGGTCAGCGAAAGGTCATAGTGAAAGACATGAGCAGGCCTTGAGTGAGTCACAGAATCAAGGCCTCCGTTAGGGAAAGCTTCAGGGCCTGAGTTAGGCACAGTGTCTGGTCTTCACTTAAAGACACCGACCGGTTTGGGACAGTGTCAGGATCGTGCATAGAAATGTGTCAGGAAAGTATCTCAGGACAGTGTCCGGATTTTAGTTATTGATTGCAACAGGTCCCATGTTAGGGACAGATTCCGGGCTTTAGTGAGAGATAATGTCAAGGCCTTTGTTCGGATTGGTCAGGGCTTAGTTAGGCATACTATTAGGGTTTCATTTAGGATAAGATGCAGGACATTAGCTTGGGACAGAGTCAGGTTCCGGGCCAGGGATAACGTCACGAAATGACCCAGGAAAAGCGTGAAGACCTTCGTTATTGCGAGCCTCAGGGCCTTACTTAGGACCAGCGTGAGGGCCTAAATCAGGACCACTGCCAGGGCTTCCTATACAGACAGCGTCAGAGCATAAGGAAGGTACAGCCAAAGGGCCTAAGTGAGGCTTATCTTTAGGGCCTGAGTTCGGGACACTGTCAGGGCATGACTTAGGAGCAGCAGAAGGGCCTCTTTGGGATCAGCGTCAGGTTCTTCATTAAAGACATTATCAGGGCCTCTGTTAGGGAGAGCCTCAGGGCCTTATTTATGGACAGCATCAAGGCTTAGTTTTAGTCAGTTTCAGGACCTTGGTAAGACCTGGGTCAGGATATTAACTCAGGATAGTATCAGGATTTTAGATATTGGCGGCAGCTGGGCTTTAGTTAGAAACAGTGTCAGGGCCTGAGTTAGGACTAGCATTATGGCCTTTGTTAGGTATAGTGTCAGGGACTGAGCTAGGAGTTGTGTGAGGGCCTTTGCTAGGGACAGTGTCAGGGCCTGAGCTAGGATGAGCCTCCAGGCCTCAGTTTGGGACAGGTTCACAGCCTTGAGACTAATTTCAGGACGTTATTTAGGGACAGCATCAGGGATTTAGTTAGCATAACAGTAGGCATTCCTACAAGCACCCTTTAAGCCAACACACGCAGATGCAGAAGGAAACCATACACGCTGGTATAAAGGAATATTCCGCAGAAGTTGAGTACATTTTGTTTAAGGTCGGTAAGAGTTTAAACATTATTTTTTTCAGAAAACTCTATTCAGAAGATGAAAGAATTTCATCCTAAAGAATCTCTTTAGATAAATTTGACATTAGCAACGGACAAGGTTACATTCAGGTCTAGGGCTAGTGTCAGGTAATGACCTAGGTTTGGAATCAAGCCCTTAGGTACTTAGAGAATCAGGGCCTAATTTAAGACCTGTGCCAGGGCTTCGGGTAGGGACAGCGTCAGAGCCTGATATAGGGAGAAGGTGAGGGCCTGAGTGAGGCCCCTAGATGCAGACACTGTCAGGGCATGACTTAAGAGCAGCATTCAGGGCGTTTGTGGAGTCAGCATTCGGGTCATAGTGAAAGACATGAGCAGGGCCTGAGTGAGTCAGAGAATCGAGGCCTCAGTTAGGGAAATCTTGAGGTCCTGAGTTAGGCACAGCCTCTCGTCTTCAGTTAAGGACAGCGACAGGCCTTTCTTTGGGACTGTGTCTGGTGGGTGGATAGAAATGTGTCAGGATATTAGCTCAGGATAGTGTCCGGATTTTCATTATTGACTGCAGAAGGTCCCATGTTAGGGACAGATTCTGGGCCTTAGTGAGAGATAGGGTGAAAGTCTTAGTTAGGATCAGTGAGCGACTTAGTTAGGGAGAGTATTAGGGTTTCAATTAGGATAAGATGCAGGACATGAGCTTGGGACAGAGTCACGATCCGAGCCAGGGATAGTGTCAGCCAATGACCTGGGTTGGTGTCAAGACCTTAGTTACTTAGAGAATCAGGGCCTAATTTAGGACCTGTGTCAGGGTTTCGGGTAGGGACAGCGTCAGAGCCTGACTTAGGGAGAACATCTAGGCCTGAGTGCGGCCTAGTGTCAGCCCACTAGCTGGAGTCACAGGGCATGACGTAGGAATAGCATCAGGGCCTTTGTTGGGTCAGCATTCGGGTCATAGTGAAAGAAATGAGCAGGGCCTGTGTTAGTCACAGAATCAAGGCCTCAGTTAGGGAAAGTTTCAGGGCCTGAGTTAGGCACAGCCTCAGGTCTTCACTTAAGGACGGCAACAGGCTTTCTTTTGGAAAGTATCAGGACAGTGGATAGAAAGGAGTCAGGGTAATAGCTCAGGACAGTGTCCGGATTTTAGTTATTGATTGCAGCAGGGACCATTAGGGATATATTCTGGGTGTTGGTGAGAGATAGTGTGAAGGCCCTTGTTAGGTTTAATCAGGGCTTAGTTAGGGATACTATTAGGGTTTCATTTAGGATAAGATGCAGGACATGAGCTTGGGACAGAGTCAGGTTCCGGGCCAGGGATAGCGTCGCGAAATGACCCAGGAAATGCGTGAAGACCTTCGTTATTGAGAGCCTCAGGGCCTTACTTAGGACCAGCGTCAGGGCCTAAATCAGGACCACTGCCAGGTCTTCCTATACAGACAGCGTCAGAGCATAAGGAAGGTACAGCCAAAGGGCCTAAGTGAGGCTTATCTTTAGGGCCTGAGTTCGGGACACTGTCAGGGCATGACTTAGGAGCAGCAGAAGGGCCTCTGTGGGATCAGTGTCAGGTTCTTCATTAAAGACATTATCAGGGTCTCTGTTAGGGAGAGCCTCAGGGCCTCATTTATGGACAGCATCAAGGCTTACTTTTAGTCAGTTTCAGGACCTTGGTAAGACCTGGGTCAGGATATTAACTCAGGATAATATCAGGATTTTAGATATTGGCGGCAGCTGGGCTTTAGTTAGAAACAGTGTCAGGGCCTGAGTTAGGACTAGCATTATAGCCTTTGTTAGGTATAGTCAGGGCCTTTTCTAGGGACAATGTCAGGTTCCGGGCCTTAGTGAGAAGTCGTGTCAAGGCCTTAGGCAGGATTATTCAGGGCCCTAGTTACGGAGAGTGTTAGGGTTTCATTTAGGATAAGATGCAGGACATGAGCTTGGGACAGAGTCAGGTTCCGGGCCAGGGATAGTGTCAGGAAACGACCAAGAGAAAGCGTTAAAACCTTAGCTATTGAGAGCATCGGGGCCTGACTTAGGACCAGAGTCAGGCCCTAAATCACGACCACTGCCCTGGCTTCATATAAGGACAGCATCAGAGCCTAAGTAAGGTACAGCCCAAGTGCCTAAGTGAGGCCTATCTTTAGGATCTGAGTTAGGGAAAGTGTCAGGGCATGACTTAGGAGCAGCAGAAGGGCCTCTGTGGGATCAGCCTGAGGGTCTTCATTAAAGACATTATCAGGGCCTCTGTTAGGGAGAGCCTCAGGACCTCATTTTCGGACAGCATCAAGGCTTACTTTGGGTCAGTTTCAGGACCTTGGTAAGACCTGGGTCAGGATATTAACTCAGGATAGTATCAGGACTTTAGATATTGGCGGCAGTAGGGCCTTAGTTAGAGTCAGTGTCAGGGTCTGAGTTAGGAATATCATTATGGCCTTTGTCAGGTATAGTGTCAGGGAGTGAGCTAGGAGTAGTGTCAGGGTCCGAGTTACGTGTAATGTCAGGGTCTTGGTTAGGGACAGTGTCAGCGCCTGGGTTAGCACGAGTCTCCAGGCCGTAGTTAGGGAGCGGTTCACAGCATCGGGAGTAATTTCAGCGCCTTATTTATGTTCAGCATCAGGGATGATTTAGTTAGCATAAGAGGAGCCATTCCTGCAAGAACCCTGAAGGCCAACACACAAGAATGTAAAAGTGAACCATGCACGCTGCTATGAAGGAATATTCCACAGCAGTTGAGTACGTACACTTTGTTTAAGGTTAACAAGAGTTTAAAAATTATTGTTTTAAGAAACCAATATTCATATGATGAAAGAATTTCATCGTAAAGAATCTCTTTCCCTAAACTTGACATTAGCTAAAGTCAAGATTAGATTAAGGTCTAGGGGTAGTGTCAGTTAATGACCTGGATTTGGTGTCAAGACCTTAGTTACTTAGAGAATCAAGGCCTAAAATTTAGGACCTGCGTCAAGATTTTCGGTAGGGACAGCGTCAGACCTGACTTATGGAGAACGTCAGGGCCTGAGTGAGGCCTAGCGTCAGCCCCCTAGCTGCAGACACAGTCAGGGTACGACTTAGGAGCAGCATAAACACCTTGGTTGGGTCAGCGAAAGGTCATAGTGAAAGACATGAGCAGGCCTTGAGTGAGTCACAGAATCAAGGCCTCCGTTAGGCAAAGCTTCAGGGCCTGAGTTAGGCACAGTGTCAGGTCTTCACTTAAAGACACCGACCGGTTTGGGACAGTGTCAGGATCGTGCATAGAAATGTGTCAGGAAATTATCTCAGGACAGTGTCCGGATTTTAGTTATTGATTGCAACAGGTGCCATGTTAGGGACAGATTCCGGGCTTTAGTGAGAGATAGTGTCAAGGCCTTTGTTCGGATTGGTCAGGGCTTAGTTAGGGATACTATTAGGGTTTCATTTAGGATAAGATGCAGGACATGAGCTTGGGACAGACTCATGATCCGAGCCAGGGATAGTGTCAGAAAATGACCTGGGTTGGTGTCAAGACCTTAGTTATTTAGAGAATCAGGGCCTAATTTAGGACCTGTGTCAGGGCTTCGGGTAGGGACAGCGTCAGAGCCTGACTTAGGGAGAACGTCTAGGCCTGAGTGAGGCCTAGTGCCAGCCCACCTGCTGGAGACACAGTCAGGGCATGACGTAGGAACAGCATCAGGGCCTTTGTGGGGTCAGCATGCAGGTCATAGTGAAAGACATGAACAGGGCCTGTGTTAGTCACAGAATCAAGGCCTCAGTCAGGGAAAGCTTCAGGGCCTGAGTTAGGAACAGCCTCAGGTCTTCACTTAAGGACGGCAACAGGCTTTCTTTTGGAAAGTATCAGAACAGTGGATAGAAATGAGTCAGGATATTAGCTCAGGACAGTGTCCGGATTTTAGTTATTGATTGCAACAGGTCCCATGTTAGGGACAGATTCCGGGCTTTAGTGAGAGATAGTGTCAAGGCCTTTGTTCGGATTAGTCAGGGCTTAGTTAGGGATACTATTAGGGTTTCATTTAGGATAAGATGCAGGACATGAGCTTGGGACAGAGTCAGGTTCCGGGCCAGGGATAACGTCACGAAATGACCCAGGAAAAGCGTGAAGACCTTCGTTATTGAGAGCCTCAGGGCCTTACTTAGGACCAGCGTGAGGGCCTAAATCAGGACCACTGCCAGGGCTTCCTATACAGACAGCGTCAGAGCATAAGGAAGGTACAGCCAAAGGGCCTAAGTGAGGCTTATCTTTAGTTCCTGAGTTCGGGACACTGTCAGGGCATGACATAGGAGCTGCAGAAGGGCCTCTGTGGCATCAGCGTGAGGGTCTTCACTAAAGACATTATCAGGGCCTCATTTTCAGACAGCATCAAGGCTTACTTTGGGTCAGTTTCAGGACCTTGGTAAGACCTGGGTCAGGATATTAACTCAGGATAGCATCAGGACTTTAGATATTGGCGGCAGCAGGGCCTTAGTTAGAGTCAGTGTCAGGGTCTGATTTAGGAATATCATTATGGGCTTTGTTAGGTAATAGTGTCAGGGACTGAGCTAGGAGTAGTGTCAGGGTCCGAGTTACGTGTAATGTCAGGGTCTTGGTTTGGGACAGTGTCAGGGCCTGGTTTAGCACGAGTCTCCAGGCCGTAGATAGGGACAGGTTCAGAGCATCGGGAGTAATTTCAGCGCCTTATTTATGTTCAGCATCAGGGATGATTTAGTTAGCATAAGAGGAGCCATTCCTGCAAGAACCTTGAAGGCCAACACACAAGAATGTAAAAGTGAACCATGCATGCTGCTATGAAGGAATATTCCACAGCAGTTGAGTACACTTTGTTTAAGGTTAACAAGAGTTTAAAAATTATTGTTTTAAGAAACCAATATTCATATGATGAAAGAATTTCATCGTAAAGAATCTCTTTCCCTAAACTTGACATTAGCTAAAGTCAAGATTAGATTAAGGTCTAGGTGTAGTGTCAGTTAATGACCTAGTTTTAGTGTCAAGACCTTACTTACTTAGAGAATCAAGGCCTAAAATTTAGGACCTGCGTCAAGATTTTCGGTAGGGACAGCGTCAGACCTGACTTATGGAGAACTTCAGGGCCTGAGTGAGGCCTAGCGTCATCCCCGTAGCTGTAGACACAGTCAGGGCATGACTTAGGAGCAGCATAAACACCTTGGTTGGGTCAGCGAAAGGTCATAGTGAAAGACATGAGCAGGCCTTGAGTGAGTCACAGAATCAAGGCCTCCGTTAGGGAAAGCTTCAGGGCCTGAGTTAGGCACAGTGTCTGGTCTTCACTTAAAGACACCGACCGGTTTGGGACAGTGTCAGGATCGTGCATAGAAATGTGTCAGGAAAGTATCTCAGGACAGTGTCCGGATTTTAGTTATTGATTGCAACAGGTCCCATGTTAGGGACAGATTCCGGGCTTTAGTGAGAGATAGTGTCAAGGCCTTTGTTCGGATTGGTCAGGGCTTAGTTAGGCATACTATTAGGGTTTCATTTAGGATAAGATGCAGGACATTAGCTTGGGACAGAGTCAGGTTCCGGGCCAGGGATAACGTCATGAAATGACCCAGGAAAAGCGTGAAGACCTTCGTTATTGCGAGCCTCAGGGCCTTACTTAGGACCAGCGTGAGGGCCTAAATCAGGACCACTGCCAGGGCTTCCTATACAGACAGCGTCAGAGCATAAGGAAGGTACAGCCAAAGGGCCTAAGTGAGGCTTATCTTTAGGGCCTGAGTTCGGGACACTGTCAGGGCATGACTTAGGAGCAGCAGAAGGGCCTCTTTGGGATCAGCGTCAGGTTCTTCATTAAAGACATTATCAGGGCCTCTGTTAGGGAGAGCCTCAGGGCCTTATTTATGGACAGCATCAAGGCTTAGTTTTAGTCAGTTTCAGGACCTTGGTAAGACCTGGGTCAGGATATTAACTCAGGATAGTATCAGGATTTTAGATATTGGCGGCAGCTGGGCTTTAGTTAGAAACAGTGTCAGGGCCTGAGTTAGGACTAGCATTATGGCCTTTGTTAGGTATAGTGTCAGGGACTGAGCTAGGAGTTGTGTGAGGGCCTTTGCTAGGGACAGTGTCAGGGCCTGAGCTAGGATGAGCCTCCAGGCCTCAGTTTGGGACAGGTTCACAGCCTTGAGACTAATTTCAGGACGTTATTTAGGGACAGCATCAGGGATTTAGTTAGCATAACAGTAGGCATTCCTACAAGCACCCTTTAAGCCAACACACGCAGATGCAGAAGGAAACCATACACGCTGGTATAAAGGAATATTCCGCAGAAGTTGAGTACATTTTGTTTAAGGTCGGTAAGAGTTTAAACATTATTTTTTTCAGAAAACTCTATTCAGAAGATGAAAGAATTTCATCCTAAAGAATCTCTTTAGATAAATTTGACATTAGCAACGGACAAGGTTACATTCAGGTCTAGGGCTAGTGTCAGGTAATGACCTAGGTTTGGAATCAAGCCCTTAGGTACTTAGAGAATCAGGGCCTAATTTAAGACCTGTGCCAGGGCTTCGGGTAGGGACAGCGTCAGAGCCTGATATAGGGAGAAGGTGAGGGCCTGAGTGAGGCCCCTAGATGCAGACACTGTCAGGGCATGATTTAAGAGCAGCATTCAGGGCGTTTGTGGAGTCAGCATTCGGGTCATAGTGAAAGACATGAGCAGGGCCTGAGTGAGTCAGAGAATCGAGGCCTCCGTTAGGGAAAGCTTCAGGGCCTGAGTTAGGCACAGCCTCAGGTCTTCACTTAAGGATACCGACAGGGCTTTTTTTGGGACAGTCAGGATGGTGCATAGAAATGTGTCAGGAAATTTTCTCAGGACAGTGTCCGCATTTTAATTATTGTTTGCAGCAGGGACCATTAGGGACAGATTCTGGGCCGTAGTGAGATATAGTGTTAAGGCCTTAGTTAGGATTAGTCTGTGCCTTTGTCATGGAGTGTATTAGGGTTTCAGTTAGGAAAAGATGCAGGACATTAGCTTGGGACAGAGTTAGGTCCGTTCCAGGCATAGTGCCAGAAAATTATTGAGAGCATCAGGACCTTAGTTAGGCCCAGTGACAGGGCCCTAAATCCGGACGTCTTCCAGCGTTTTGTATACAGATAGCGTCAGAGCCTATCTAAAGTACAGCTAAAGGGCCTAAGTGAGGCCTGTCTTTAGGGCCTGAGTTAGTGCCACTGTCAGGACATGTCTTAGGATCAGCATAAGGGCCTCTGTGGGATCAATGTGAGGATCTTTGAAGACATTATCAGGGATTCTATTAGGGGTAGCCTCATGCCCCCATTTATGGACAGCATCAAGGCTTACTTTGGGTCAGTGTCAGGAGCTTGGTAAGACCTGGGTCAGGATATTAGCTCAGGATAATGTCAGGACTTTAGATATTGTTGGCATCTGGGCCTTAGTTAGAGACAGCGTCAGGGACTGAGTTAGGGAGAATTTCAGGGCCTTAGTTATGCTAGAGACTCCAAGACCTTCCCTGAGTTCTAAAGGGCTGATTCGAACAGTTGCTAATCATGGAAAGGAGGGACTGCACAGACCAAAGAAGAACAGAATAGAATGAACAGTGCAGCCTTGGGCCAAGATTCTGGTTTTGCCTCAAGGGATACAGTTAAGAGCATCTTTGGGCTCTTTAGCAACCTAAACCCCCCCACAAAATAGAAGATTTTAGTCTTCATTCCAGAGAAGGTCCTCAAGAGACCATCTGAGGTCAGGTTATATTTAGTTAAGGCCCTGTACACACAGTAATCCTTAGGATACCTGTCTCCTTAAACCATTGCTGTAAAACTCCTCACCAGATCCTCCTGCATTGGGACACACGGTTTTTGAGGGTCGGAGTTTTCTGTGTCCCCCTTTGGCTGCCAAAGGAGTAAAGCTATTCTTCTCTACTTCCTGCAAACCTCTCTCTCTGAGATTTGATTTGGCACTGGTGCACAGAGGTTGAGTTTTCGACATCAAATTTAGTACCCAATGTGGGGCTGACTTGGGGATCCCCCTGTGGGTCCCCTGACTTGATCGGACACTGAGATTTTCTCCACACTAGTCTCTTTCGAGAGAGTGTAAGGTTGGAGAATTCCTTTAGAGGCCAAACCACCTGGGACCCTTGCCTGGAAAGGCCAAGCCCCAGTCATCCCAGCAGTTAGAACTCTAGGGCAGGAGTAGATGGTGGAAGAGGAACCACCCTAGCAGCTGCCGAGGCCGTCTTTGCCTTGAGGACGTTCCTCTGTTCCTCCTGCCTGGACTGCCCTGAATGTCCTACTCCAAGGGATTATTTTGGGGAACCAGAAAAATAGCATTTGGGATGTTGCAGCACCTCAGCCAGTGTGTGGTAACTCCCCTGGCAAGCAGTCTGAGGTCCTTTTAGCCCTGTACATTTGGGGGAACCTTGGTTCCCATTTGGGTGACTTTTCATTCCAGGAAATCTCATTTGGAAGGTGAACCACTTGGACAGAGGTCACAGGCTAAGTTGAGACTTGGAAGCTGATTTGAGTCTTGTGCTGTTTGGTTGTTGGTTTCTCTTTGGTTTCTGGTTCCTTTGGTGTGAGGCTTCCATTGGTGTTTAGGATTTTGTTGTGTTCTTAGTCCGTGGTGTGAGTGTTCCATGGTTCAAACGTAAGAAGTGCTTCTTCTTCAGTTCCATCTGAGAGCCAATGGGCAAAATCCTGGCAGACTGGTCAACCTATAGTTGTAAACCTAAGAGTAAGAAAAGAATGAAATTCTATTGTAATTTTGTCTGGCCAATGTATGGATACATTCTTGAAAAATGAGGAAAGGTGGTCTTTGAATGATAGCCTAAATGACTATACTATCCTTCAGCTAGAGTTATTTTGTCACAGGAGGAGAAAGACAAAAGAAATTCCATACGTTCAAGCATTTATGAAACTACGTAATAAAGGAGGTGAGCGGCTAGGTAACAGGCTGATGGTACAAAGAGAAAAGAAAGTCACTTTGTACTAGAGCTCGTTGTGTCTGAATGCAGAAAAAAATAAGGGACAACATAAGATGGATACAGAAGGTGGTGAACATTTGTGAAAAGGGAACATGGAGGGAAGAGTTGTGCCTGACCACGATATTCTAAGATGGATTTTGTTGGAAGTGGGTTAGGGCAAGCCTGCATTTTGTTTCTCCCTCCAAAGTTTTCTTAGAATGCTGCTTTTGATTGTGAACAGCTGGTGAGTTCCTTTGCCTGTGTCTGTGATCTGTATTTTTGTTTGAAATCTCTTTACTTTGGTTCAGTGAATAAGTGTTTTTTGGCCAATTCTAACCGTTCTTTTGATCTCCAGCTAACTTTGGGATGCTTTAGAAGGCCCTTGAGCTATCTCAGAGAGAAATGTTTGATTAGTATATTAAATTACATGGAATTCCTAAAAATCTAGTATGTCCTGGTAAAATTGGAAGTCCTTCCCCTCAAGCTACTTAGGACTTGGAGCAATTGGATAAATGACACCTCTGTATTGAAGTGTGTATTTATGAAAGTTACTGTGTTGGCTTCATTTTGCCCCGATGTTTAAGAGGAAAGGAAAATTACATAGTGAAGTTATCAGAATGTAATGACTCATGATGTATCACTGTTTGCTTTAGGTCTACTGCTAAAAGCACATGTACAATGCTTGTGTGACAATTGGGTATGAATAATAAAATGTATGGCCTATAGAAAGCGTTTTGTCATTAACATACCTCTGAGCATGTTCACGATACCTGATCAGTATTCCCCCAAAGTGGATTAACTAGGCAAATAACAAGGAGGCCTAGCACTGAGGGACATGATCTACACCAGGGCCAAACAGCTGAATCATTCTGGCACTGAGGGATTGACATTTTGATCATCAGTGCTTTCTATTGAAAGACTTGGAATCAAAAGGAAAAAAACTTCACGTATTGAGGTGTGAGGAAATCTCTCTGGCTTATACATGGTTTAACTTAAATTATACTGACCAGAGTGGCCTGTTTTGTGGCCTTTTAGATACGAATTGTACATCTGCTTTGGCATTGAGGAAGGGAATGCATTTTACAGTCAAAAAGGAGTAGTAACTATGGTTCAGACATCCAAGATAAACCTAAGTGACCTTTGTAGATGTGATTTAGATGCATTCCTGAATTCTTTTTCTGTTTTCTTTTTAAGTTTTTTTTGGATGTGGACCATTTTTTAAGTCTATTGAATTTGTTACAATATTGTTTCTGTTTCATGTTTTGGTTTTTAGGCCACGAGGCATGTGAGATCTTAGCTCCCTGCCCAGGGCTCAAACCGGCACCCTCTGTGTTAGAAGGCGAAGTCTTAACCATTGAGCCACCAGGTAAGTCCCCGCATAACTGTATTGTTGAAATTGAATTTCTGAGCTACATCAGACTCAGGATGCCACTAGCCATTCTGAAAACAATGTCTGCTGGTAGCTGCAACCGTACGTTTTCAAGGACTCCTATCTTAACTATTAAATTTCAAACAGTGACTTTAGATCAGATACTATTAGAAAGATGAGACATATGTGTAGTGTTCAGTAGCTCCTGTTATGGATATGTCAATACTACATCACAAGTTAAAACCTACTTAGGTAGAATTAGACAACTTGCTACGAAATCTCTCTGAAGTGCCAGTTCCAGACCAGGTTTCAGGCTTATTCTGCTGAATTCCTAAGGGGATGCACACTTTGGGATGGCATCAGGACTTTAGTAAGGACAGTGTCAGGACCATGGTAAGAGATGGATCAAGATATTAGCTCAGGATAGTGTCAGCACGTTAGTTATTGGCGGCAGCAAGGCTGATGTTAGGGACAGCTTTAGGGCCTTAGTTAGGGACAGCATCAGAACCTGAGATAGACCAAATATCAAGGCCTAGGCTAAGACTAGGGTCAGGGCCTTTGTTAGGGACAATGACAAGGCCAGGGTTAGGCCTAGCATGAGGATGTGAGTTAGGGACAACCTCAGGGCCTCACTTCGGGACAGTGTCAGCGCTTACTTAGGGAAAGGGTCAGTTAGGGTTAGGGTTAGGGCACAGGTTAGGATTAGGGTAAAGATTAGGCTATGGCTACCGGTTAGGGTTTTAAGGGTTAGGGCACGGTTTAGGACTAGGGTATGGCTTAGGTTTAAGCATTTGGGTTAGGGTTAGGGCACAGGTTAGGATTAGGGTAAAGATTGGGGTATGGATACGTGTTAGTGTATGAGTTAGGATTAGCGTACAGGTTAGAGTTAAGTTTAGGGTTAGGGCACGGGTTAGGATTAGGGTATAGTTTAAGGTATGTCGATGGGTTAGAGTTAGTGTATGGGTTAGGTTTAGGGTATGCTTTAGGGTTGGGGTATTTATGAAACCTCTCCCACTCTCCCGATATCACTTAGCAGGTAAAGTAATATTATTTCGACTCCAGGAATGGAGAAGAATATAGACGCTAGGATAAGACAAATAACACACACATTATAAATAAATCTCATTAGGATTTTGTTTGTAACCTGTACATTAAAACACTAGTGCTTAGGAAATCTATTGGAGGCAGAAGCAGTAAAGGGTAGTTTTATGGGAATAACATCACAGATTTTCTGTAGAATACACAGATTTTGACTGGTTAGCAAGTCAAGGAGGCATGCTTTTGTTCTGAAGATATAAACCCTCTTCTAAATTGAGCTCTTATTGGAAGTTAGACATTTTCTCTTGCTGTTGTATTGTTTTGTATTTGCATGATTATTCTGCTTCCATCTCCCTTGTTAAACCGTTGATTTGGGGAAGAGTGCCATTACTGAAAGGAGGTAACAGAATTTTTCTCAAAAACAGAAGGAAATGGTTCTCACCTAACTATTAAGAAATAATCTCTATACTGGTGTACTGACAGAATTATGATTCAGGGATAATAATCCTATGTTGTAACAAGGGAAATTTAAAAAGATTAAGGGAAAAGATAATATTTTACCACTTGCCATCCTTTCCCACTCTCTGAAATGACTAGTATAATGTGGAGAATTCTCATTTCATCTGTAAGGAATGCATGAATTAGGATATGGGGGTTAACAGATAAGTACTGATACATATGAAAGACATAATCAAAAAACACCTAAGGAATACAGAGAGAGGTCTACTCAACACTCTGTAATAACCTACACGGGAAAGGATCCAAAGATGAATAGATTGATACATACATATGATGAACCAGATGCAGTACACCTAGAACACACACCACATTTTTATCCAATTGGCTGTGATACTAGATAACAATTAAATTTTAAAAAACACACAAGAAGTAAGGAGATATAAGCTCTTGGGGGTTTGCCCTGACACACTGCACTCTCATTTGCAGCCTACTAACACAATTTCCAGGAAGCCTCTGTTGCAGGAAAACCCAGAGTTGGAAATGGAGAAATGCTGCCGCCTTGTGGCCGTTTCCCGCAAGAGCGGCTTCAAACGCATAGCTATGGGTCACTTAACATTCATAAGGACTCAGGCCTCTAAAAGACACCTGCCCTCAAAAAAAAAAAAAATGTCCTGAGCTCGGCCGTGGCCAAAAAAATTCAAAGCAGGCAAATGTGTCAAAGAGATAGTATGATAGAGGTAAGTTTTACTCACTCTTTATCAAAAAAAGGAAAATGGAGAAAAGCTCAACCTCAGGAATGATCAGACTCCTCTAAGCTACAAAAAGCTTTCAGCTCACCCAAGTTAACTACCGTCAGCCAAAAGACTACAAACAATAAATGCTGAAGGGGTTTTAGAGAACTCTGTTCCCTCTGTCTGCGGAGGACATGTCTAGTTGTAACAGCCAATAATGAGAACAGAAAGGAGCTGCGTTTTCAATTAAAAATTGAGCCACCCTTCCATCCAGAACACCCACAGCCGAGCCTCTCACCTGAGAAGACGGGCTGCAAGAGCTGCACTCCACGAGTTTTCACAGTAGCCAAGACACCGAAGCAACCCAAATGTCCATCAACAGATGAATGGATAAGAAGAGCTGGTCCGTGGACACAGTGGACTATTAGCCATGGAAAACAAGGAAACACTGCTCTTTGAGGCACCCGAGATGAGCCTAGAGATCATCACAGAACATGAGTTAAGTCGGAAAGCAAAAGGCATACCGTATGACATCACCTATAGGCGTTATCTAACAGCTGACACAAATGAACATATTTCCACAAAGAAAGACACTCACACACTTAGAAAACAAACTAAGCTTAAGTAAAATGAAAGGTGGGGGGAATGGATAAATTAAGATTAGTGTCACCATATGTGTACAAATACGTATTAAATATATATATCAAACAGACCGACCATATAGCAAGGGAGGTCACCAGAACACTCTGCAATAATTTACATGGGAAGAGGATCTGTACAAGAATATATATATATATATATATATATACATATAAAACGTACAAATGAACCAGATTCTGTACATATAGGACCAACAGTATTCTAATCATTACCCCGATTTAAACAAATTAAAAGAGCGAACAAGAAGTAATGTGACATACACTTCTGGGGTTTTTTCCTGGCACATTCCATTCTAATTGACAACCTGGGAACAGGACTTCCAGAAGGCTCTGCTGCCCTAGTAACCAGATGTGGGAATGTAGCAATGCTGACGCCTTGTGGCCGTTTCCCACAGCAGCAGCTTTAAAGTCAGTGCTAATGGTCACTCAATATTCACACCCATTGCAGGCTTGTAAATGACACCTGCCCTCCAAAACAAAATCCTGGGGTCGAAAATCGACCAAAAAAGTCCAAAGAGGGCAACCTTCCAAGAAGACAATTTCGAGAGGTTTATTGTACTCACGGTTTTTTTTTTCTGTTTTTGTTTAACAGAATTAAAAAAAGGCGTGGAAAAATGCTGAACCTTAGGAATTATTAGACACGAAAATACACGTTACAAAAACCTATCATGTCACACGACTCAGCATGGCCAGCAGCAAAACTTCTGCAAACAAGAAATGCTGACGGGGTGGTGAAGAAATGCGTACCCTCGGTTCTAAGTGGGACGTGGTAAGAGCCCCTAAGGAAAACACAGTGGAGTTGCCTGGAAAGGGTCAACATTGAGCGACCGTTCAATCAAGCATAGCCACTGCTGGGTCTATCACCTGAGAGGATGAGAATCAAAAAGACACGGGCTGGCAATCCTGCAATCCAGCAATGTTTACCATAGCCAACACTTGGAAGCAATGAAAATGCCCAGCCACAGAGGAATGCAGAAAGGAGCAGTGGTCCATGGACACAATGGAAGAGTACTCCAGTGAAAAGTAGAAATTCCATTTTAAAAACAGATATAAGTAAGGAGACATCAGCTTTGGGGGGTTTCTCCAGACACATCCCACCGTCATTGATAACCGAGGAACACCACTGGCAGGAAGGTCTGTTTCACTAGTTACCAGAGTGGGAAACGCAGAAATGCTGCAGCCCTCTGGCCGTTACCTGCAACGGCAGCTTGAAAACCCGTGCTAATGGTCACTTCGTGTGCACAAGTCCTGGAGGGCTGTCAATGAAACCTGCCCTCAAAATGTCTTGAGGGAGGTAGTGGCCAAAATATTTCAAAAGGCGGCACATACTTCAAGAAAAGAATGTGATGAGGTAAGCTACACACACAGTTTGAAGAAAAAAAGGACATCCCTGAAAGCTCAATTTCAAGGCTTTATGAGACGCATGCAAATCCAACCACAGAGGTATGGGCTCACACCAGTCAGAAGAACCATCAGCAACAAGACTACCAACAATTCATGCTGAAGGGGTTGTGGAGAAGTGCATACCCTCTAGGTTAAGTGGGACTTTGCCGCCAGCCGCGGCGGGTCCTCAAAGTGTAGCAACAACCGACGAGAGGGGGTAGGGAACTGAACGCACCAAGGTATGGGATCAGAAGGGCACAAGCAACTGACGCTTGCAAGGCAAGTTTAATAACAAAGCCTAGCCGTATATATACCCCTAAAGCAGGGACTTTGCTTCGTCACGCCTTATCGGCATCAGCTGGTTGGTTGGCTTCTCGGCTTAGTCACACCTTATCAGCATCAGCTGGTTGGTTGGCTGCTCGGCTTCTCCCTCAAAGGCACCAATTTCCCCTCCAGGGTTGCTTTTCCTAGCTTTAGGGAACAACCAGGGACTCCCAGTAACTGAGCAGGTCCCTGGAGCGATTTGGCCAAAGGCCATCTCCTTTTGTATGTTCATACCATAAAGTCCAGGATGCATACCAAGGAGAGTACAGTCGGGCCCTGAGGCTTAGGAGGGTCTTAGTGGCGCCTTCCTCAGAGGGCAATGCTCGCCACAGGACTTCACCTGGTAAGAGGCACTAATGGGAACAGAATGGAGGTGCCTTTACAAGGTAAACACTGAGTTACGATATGATCCAGCAGGCCCACTCGTGGGCCTATAACCTAAGAAAGAAGACAGAAGTGGAAAGACACAGGCAGGCAAATCTGCATTGCAGGAGTATTACAATAGCCAGGACATGGAAGCAAGCAGAAAGTCCATCAACAGATGAGTGGACAAAGAAGAACAGGGACCTGAACAGATGGAATATTAGCCAAGGAACAAAAGGAAACAATGCCATCAACAGCACCATCGGTGAGGCTAGAGTTCATCACGCACCTTGCAGTAAGTCACAGAGCGAAAGATACATAGCCTACGATATCACTTATAGGTGTTCCCTAAAAATTGATATCACTGAAGATATTTCCACAGAGAAAGGCAATCACAGATGCAATAAACAGATTTATGGTTCACCCATGGACAGGTGTGAGAATTGTGTACATTAGGAAATTGGGTTTAAGAGAGAGATACAAACACAGGTGAAATACAAAATCACCAAAGGCCTACGGAATACCAAGAGAAGAGTACTCAACATTGTGTCATAAGCTACATGGGAAAAGGATCCAAAGAAGACTAGATACATGTTTATGTGTAAAAGAGCCACATCTTTCACACCCACAACAAGCAAAACATTGTAATCAAACTTGCTGTGAGAAACAATAAACATTGAATTAAAAAACGAACAAGTCAGTCGTGAGGCACAAACATAAGGGGCTTTTTCCTGGCACAGTCCATTCTAATTGACAACCTAGAATACGACATCCACGGAGGCTCTGTTGCCCGAGTAACCAGGTTTGGTAAAGGAGACCTGCTGCCGCCTTGTGGCCGTTTCTCAAAACAGCAGCTTTAAACCCAGTGCTAATGGTCACTTGATATTCAAAATCATTGCAGGCCTATAAATGACACCTGCCCTCAAAAACGATTCTTGGGTCGTCCATCGAGGAAAACAACTCAAAAGACGTGCACATTTCAAAACGACAATTTCAAGAGGCATATTTTGTGCACATTTTGTCTTCTCTTTCTTTCTTTCTCTTGTGATAAATAAAAGGGCATGGAAAAATGCTCAACATCAGGAATTAATAAAGCCATGCAAATCCAGTCGACAGAAACGTTCACCCACCGTCGTCAGAATGATCATCAGCCACAGAGTCTACAAAGAATAAATGCTCAAGGTGTTTTAGAGAACTCTGTGCCCTCTAGCGGCCGCTGGGACGTAACCTGGTAACAGCTAGTAGTGAGAACACCGTGGAGGTGCGTTGAAAGGTAAAAATTGAGCTAACCTGTAATCGGGTAGGCCCACTGATGGGCCTATCTCCCGAGTAGACCAAAATCAAAAAGACACAGGCTGGCCATCCTGCACTGCAGCAACATGTACCATAGCCAAGACTTGGAAGAAACCCAAATGTCCATCAACAGAACAATGCACCAAGAAGAAGGGGGCCCATGTGCACAATGGAACATGAGCCACGGAAGAGCATGCAACAGGTGCCTCTGGCACCACCGTAGAAGGATCTAGAGATACCCACCCAAAAGGAAGTACGAAAGAAACCGAAATAGAAATATCCTATGACATCACTTATAGCTGTTACTTCAACATTGATACCCATGAAGTCATTTCCAAGAGAAGGCCGTGCATAGATGCAGAAAACCAACTATGCTTAACCAAGTGGAAAGGTGTAAGGAATGTATGAATTTGGATATGGGGGTTTACAGACATGTACTGATACATATGAAATATATAATCACAAAATACCTAAGGAATACCAAGAGAGGTCGACTCAACACTCTGTAATAACCTACACGGGAAAGGATCCAAAGATGAATAGATTGACACATACATATGATGAACCAGATGCAGTACACCTAGAACACACACCACATTTTTATCCAATTGGCTGTGATACTAGATAACAATTAAATTTTAAAAAACACACAAGAAGTAAGGAGATATAAGCTCTTGGGGGTTTGCCCTGACACACTGCACTCTCATTTGCAGCCTACTAACACAATTTCCAGGAAGCCTCTGTTGCAGGAAAACCCAGAGTTGGAAATGGAGAAATGCTGCCGCCTTGTGGCCGTTTCCCGCAAGAGCGGCTTTAAACGGATAGCTATGGGTCACTTAACATTCACAAGGACTCCGGCCTCTAAAAGACACCTGCCCTCAAAAAAAAAAAAAAATGTCCTGAGCTCGGCAGTGGTGAAAAAAATTCAAAGCAGGCAAATGTGTCAAAGAGATAGTATGAAGAGGTAAGTTTTACTCACTCTTTATCAAAAAAGCAAAATGGAGGAAAGCTCAACCTCAGGAATGATCAGACTCCTCTAAGCTACAAAAAGCTTTCAGCTCACCCAAGTTAACTACCGTCAGCCAAAAGACTACAAACAATAAATGCTGAAGGGGTTTTAGAGAACTCTGTTCCCTCTGTCTGCGGAGGACATGTCTAGTTGTAACAGCCAATAATGAGAACAGAAAGGAGCTGCGTTTTCAATTAAAAATTGAGCCACCCTTCCATCCAGAACACCCACAGCCGAGCCTCTCACCTGAGAAGACGGGCTGCAAGAGCTGCACTCCACGAGTTTTCACAGTAGCCAAGACACCGAAGCAACCCAAATGTCCATCAACAGATGAATGGATAAGAAGAGCTGGTCCGTGGACACAGTGGACTATTAGCCATGGAAAACAAGGAAACACTGCTCTTTGAGGCACCCGAGATGAGCCTAGAGATCATCACAGAACATCAGTTAAGTCGGAAAGCAAAAGGCATACCGTATGACATCACCTATAGGCGTTATCTAACAGCTGACACAAATGAACATATTTCCACAAAGAAAGACACTCACACACTTAGAAAACAAACTAAGCTTAAGTAAAATGAAAGGTGGGGGGAATGGATAACTTAAGATTAGTGTCACCATATGTGTACAAATACGTATTAAATATATATATCAAACAGACCGACCATATAGCAAGGGAGGTCACCAGAACACTCTGCAATAATTTACATGGGAAGAGGATCTGTACAAGAATATATATATATATATATATATATATATATATATATATATATATATATATATATATATATACATATAAAACGTACAAATGAACCAGATTCTGTACATATAGGACCAACAGTATTCTAATCATTACCCCGATTTAAACAAATTAAAAGAGCGAACAAGAAGTAATGTGACATACACTTCTGGGGTTTTTTCCTGGCACATTCCATTCTAATTGACAACCTGGGAACAGGACTTCCAGAAGGCTCTGCTGCCCTAGTAACCAGATGTGGGAATGTAGCAATGCTGACGCCTTGTGGCCGTTTCCCACAGCAGCAGCTTTAAAGTCAGTGCTAATGGTCACTCAATATTCACACCCATTGCAGGCTTGTAAATGACACCTGCCCTCCAAAACAAAATCCTGGGGTCGAAAATCGACCAAAAAAGTCCAAAGAGGGCAACCTTCCAAGAAGACAATTTCGAGAGGTTTATTGTACTCACGGTTTTTTTTTTCTGTTTTTGTTTAACAGAATTAAAAAAAGGCGTGGAAAAATGCTGAACCTTAGGAATTATTAGACACGAAAATACACGTTACAAAAACCTATCATGTCACACGACTCAGCATGGCCAGCAGCAAAACTTCTGCAAACAAGAAATGCTGACGGGGTGGTGAAGAAATGCGTACCCTCGGTTCTAAGTGGGACGTGGTAAGAGCCCCTAAGGAAAACACAGTGGAGTTGCCTGGAAAGGGTCAACATTGAGCGACCGTTCAATCAAGCATAGCCACTGCTGGGTCTATCACCTGAGAGGATGAGAATCAAAAAGACACGGGCTGGCAATCCTGCAATCCAGCAATGTTTACCATAGCCAACACTTGGAAGCAATGAAAATGCCCAGCCACAGAGGAATGCAGAAAGGAGCAGTGGTCCATGGACACAATGGAAGAGTACTCCAGTGAAAAGTAGAAATTCCATTTTAAAAACAGATATAAGTAAGGAGACATCAGCTTTGGGGGGTTTCTCCAGACACATCCCACCGTCATTGATAACCGAGGAACACCACTGGCAGGAAGGTCTGTTTCACTAGTTACCAGAGTGGGAAACGCAGAAATGCTGCAGCCCTCTGGCCGTTACCTGCAACGGCAGCTTGAAAACCCGTGCTAATGGTCACTTCGTGTGCACAAGTCCTGGAGGGCTGTCAATGAAACCTGCCCTCAAAATGTCTTGAGGGAGGTAGTGGCCAAAATATTTCAAAAGGCGGCACATACGTCAAGAAAAGAATGTGATGAGGTAAGCTACACACACAGTTTGAAGAAAAAAAGGACATCCCTGAAAGCTCAATTTCAAGGCTTTATGAGACGCATGCAAATCCAACCACAGAGGTATGGGCTCACACCAGTCAGAAGAACCATCAGCAACAAGACTACCAACAATTCATGCTGAAGGGGTTGTGGAGAAGTGCATACCCTCTAGGTTAAGTGGGACTTTGCCGCCAGCCGCGGCGGGTCCTCAAAGTGTAGCAACAACCGACGAGAGGGGGTAGGGAACTGAACGCACCAAGGTATGGGATCAGAAGGGCACAAGCAACTGACGCTTGCAAGGCAAGTTTAATAACAAAGCCTAGCCGTATATATACCCCTAAAGCAGGGACTTTGCTTCGTCACGCCTTATCGGCATCAGCTGGTTGGTTGGCTTCTCGGCTTAGTCACACCTTATCAGCATCAGCTGGTTGGTTGGCTGCTCGGCTTCTCCCTCAAAGGCACCAATTTCCCCTCCAGGGTTGCTTTTCCTAGCTTTAGGGAACAACCAGGGACTCCCAGTAACTGAGCAGGTCCCTGGAGCGATTTGGCCAAAGGCCATCTCCTTTTGTATGTTCATACCATAAAGTCCAGGATGCATACCAAGGAGAGTACAGTCGGGCCCTGAGGCTTAGGAGGGTCTTAGTGGCGCCTTCCTCAGAGGGCAATGCTCGCCACAGGACTTCACCTGGTAAGAGGCACTAATGGGAACAGAATGGAGGTGCCTTTACAAGGTAAACACTGAGTTACGATATGATCCAGCAGGCCCACTCGTGGGCCTATAACCTAAGAAAGAAGACAGAAGTGGAAAGACACAGGCAGGCAAATCTGCATTGCAGGAGTATTACAATAGCCAGGACATGGAAGCAAGCAGAAAGTCCATCAACAGATGAGTGGACAAAGAAGAACAGGGACCTGAACAGATGGAATATTAGCCAAGGAACAAAAGGAAACAATGCCATCAACAGCACCATCGGTGAGGCTAGAGTTCATCACGCACCTTGCAGTAAGTCACAGAGCGAAAGATACATAGCCTACGATATCACTTATAGGTGTTCCCTAAAAATTGATATCACTGAAGATATTTCCACAGAGAAAGGCAATCACAGATGCAATAAACAGATTTATGGTTCACCCATGGACAGGTGTGAGAATTGTGTACATTAGGAAATTGGGTTTAAGAGAGAGATACAAACACAGGTGAAATACAAAATCACCAAAGGCCTACGGAATACCAAGAGAAGAGTACTCAACATTGTGTCATAAGCTACATGGGAAAAGGATCCAAAGAAGACTAGATACATGTTTATGTGTAAAAGAGCCACATCTTTCACACCCACAACAAGCAAAACATTGTAATCAAACTTGCTGTGAGAAACAATAAACATTGAATTAAAAAACGAACAAGTCAGTCGTGAGGCACAAACATAAGGGGCTTTTTCCTGGCACAGTCCATTCTAATTGACAACCTAGAATACGACTTCCACGGAGGCTCTGTTGCCCGAGTAACCAGGTTTGGTAAAGGAGACCTGCTGCCGCCTTGTGGCCGTTTCTCAAAACAGCAGCTTTAAACCCAGTGCTAATGGTCACTTGATATTCAAAATCATTGCAGGCCTATAAATGACACCTGCCCTCAAAAACGATTCTTGGGTCGTCCATCGAGGAAAACAACTCAAAATACGTGCACATTTCAAAACGACAATTTCAAGAGGCATATTTTGTGCACATTTTGTCTTCTCTTTCTTTCTTTCTCTTGTGATAAATAAAAGGGCATGGAAAAATGCTCAACATCAGGAATTAATAAAGCCATGCAAATCCAGTCGACAGAAACGTTCACCCACCGTCGTCAGAATGATCATCAGCCACAGAGTCTACAAAGAATAAATGCTCAAGGTGTTTTAGAGAACTCTGTGCCCTCTAGCGGCCGCTGGGACGTAACCTGGTAACAGCTAGTAGTGAGAACACCGTGGAGGTGCGTTGAAAGGTAAAAATTGAGCTAACCTGTAATCGGGTAGGCCCACTGATGGGCCTATCTCCCGAGTAGACCAAAATCAAAAAGACACAGGCTGGCCATCCTGCACTGCAGCAACATGTACCATAGCCAAGACTTGGAAGAAACCCAAATGTCCATCAACAGAACAATGCACCAAGAAGAAGGGGGCCCATGTGCACAATGGAACATGAGCCACGGAAGAGCATGCAACAGGTGCCTCTGGCACCACCGTAGAAGGATCTAGAGATACCCACCCAAAAGGAAGTACGAAAGAAACCGAAATAGAAATATCCTATGACATCACTTATAGCTGTTACTTCAACATTGATACCCATGAAGTCATTTCCAAGAGAAGGCCGTGCATAGATGCAGAAAACCAACTATGCTTAACCAAGTGGAAAGGTGTAAGGAATGTATGAATTTGGATATGGGGGTTTACAGACATGTACTGATACATATGAAATATATAATCACAAAATACCTAAGGAATACCAAGAGAGGTCGACTCAACACTCTGTAATAACCTACACGGGAAAGGATCCAAAGATGAATAGATTGACACATACATATGATGAACCAGATGCAGTACACCTAGAACACACACCACATTTTTATCCAATTGGCTGTGATACTAGATAACAATTAAATTTTAAAAAACACACAAGAAGTAAGGAGATATAAGCTCTTGGGGGTTTGCCCTGACACACTGCACTCTCATTTGCAGCCTACTAACACAATTTCCAGGAAGCCTCTGTTGCAGGAAAACCCAGAGTTGGAAATGGAGAAATGCTGCCGCCTTGTGGCCGTTTCCCGCAAGAGCGGCTTTAAACGGATAGCTATGGGTCACTTAACATTCACAAGGACTCCGGCCTCTAAAAGACACCTGCCCTCAAAAAAAAAAAAAAAATGTCCTGAGCTCGGCAGTGGTGAAAAAAATTCAAAGCAGGCAAATGTGTCAAAGAGATAGTATGAAGAGGTAAGTTTTACTCACTCTTTATCAAAAAAGCAAAATGGAGGAAAGCTCAACCTCAGGAATGATCAGACTCCTCTAAGCTACAAAAAGCTTTCAGCTCACCCAAGTTAACTACCGTCAGCCAAAAGACTACAAACAATAAATGCTGAAGGGGTTTTAGAGAACTCTGTTCCCTCTGTCTGCGGAGGACATGTCTAGTTGTAACAGCCAATAATGAGAACAGAAAGGAGCTGCGTTTTCAATTAAAAATTGAGCCACCCTTCCATCCAGAACACCCACAGCCGAGCCTCTCACCTGAGAAGACGGGCTGCAAGAGCTGCACTCCACGAGTTTTCACAGTAGCCAAGACACCGAAGCAACCCAAATGTCCATCAACAGATGAATGGATAAGAAGAGCTGGTCCGTGGACACAGTGGACTATTAGCCATGGAAAACAAGGAAACACTGCTCTTTGAGGCACCCGAGATGAGCCTAGAGATCATCACAGAACATGAGTTAAGTCGGAAAGCAAAAGGCATACCGTATGACATCACCTATAGGCGTTATCTAACAGCTGACACAAATGAACATATTTCCACAAAGAAAGACACTCACACACTTAGAAAACAAACTAAGCTTAAGTAAAATGAAAGGTGGGGGGAATGGATAACTTAAGATTAGTGTCACCATATGTGTACAAATACGTATTAAATATATATATCAAACAGACCGACCATATAGCAAGGGAGGTCACCAGAACACTCTGCAATAATTTACATGGGAAGAGGATCTGTACAAGAATATATATATATATATATATATATATATATATATATATATATATATATATATATATATATATATATATATACATATGAAAAGGTACAAATGAACCAGATTCTGTACATATAGGACCAACAGTATTCTAATCATTACCCCGATTTAAACAAATTAAAAGAGCGAACAAGAAGTAATGTGACATACACTTCTGGGGTTTTTTCCTGGCACATTCCATTCTAATTGACAACCTGGGAACAGGACTTCCAGAAGGCTCTGCTGCCCTAGTAACCAGATGTGGGAATGTAGCAATGCTGACGCCTTGTGGCCGTTTCCCACAGCAGCAGCTTTAAAGTCAGTGCTAATGGTCACTCAATATTCACACCCATTGCAGGCTTGTAAATGACACCTGCCCTCCAAAACAAAATCCTGGGGTCGAAAATCGACCAAAAAAGTCCAAAGAGGGCAACCTTCCAAGAAGACAATTTCGAGAGGTTTATTGTACTCACGGTTTTTTTTTTCTGTTTTTGTTTAACAGAATTAAAAAAAGGCGTGGAAAAATGCTGAACCTTAGGAATTATTAGACACGAAAATACACGTTACAAAAACCTATCATGTCACACGACTCAGCATGGCCAGCAGCAAAACTTCTGCAAACAAGAAATGCTGACGGGGTGGTGAAGAAATGCGTACCCTCGGTTCTAAGTGGGACGTGGTAAGAGCCCCTAAGGAAAACACAGTGGAGTTGCCTGGAAAGGGTCAACATTGAGCGACCGTTCAATCAAGCATAGCCACTGCTGGGTCTATCACCTGAGAGGATGAGAATCAAAAAGACACGGGCTGGCAATCCTGCAATCCAGCAATGTTTACCATAGCCAACACTTGGAAGCAATGAAAATGCCCAGCCACAGAGGAATGCAGAAAGGAGCAGTGGTCCATGGACACAATGGAAGAGTACTCCAGTGAAAAGTAGAAATTCCATTTTAAAAACAGATATAAGTAAGGAGACATCAGCTTTGGGGGGTTTCTCCAGACACATCCCACCGTCATTGATAACCGAGGAACACCACTGGCAGGAAGGTCTGTTTCACTAGTTACCAGAGTGGGAAACGCAGAAATGCTGCAGCCCTCTGGCCGTTACCTGCAACGGCAGCTTGAAAACCCGTGCTAATGGTCACTTCGTGTGCACAAGTCCTGGAGGGCTGTCAATGAAACCTGCCCTCAAAATGTCTTGAGGGAGGTAGTGGCCAAAATATTTCAAAAGGCGGCACATACGTCAAGAAAAGAATGTGATGAGGTAAGCTACACACACAGTTTGAAGAAAAAAAGGACATCCCTGAAAGCTCAATTTCAAGGCTTTATGAGACGCATGCAAATCCAACCACAGAGGTATGGGCTCACACCAGTCAGAAGAACCATCAGCAACAAGACTACCAACAATTCATGCTGAAGGGGTTGTGGAGAAGTGCATACCCTCTAGGTTAAGTGGGACTTTGCCGCCAGCCGCGGCGGGTCCTCAAAGTGTAGCAACAACCGACGAGAGGGGGTAGGGAACTGAACGCACCAAGGTATGGGATCAGAAGGGCACAAGCAACTGACGCTTGCAAGGCAAGTTTAATAACAAAGCCTAGCCGTATATATACCCCTAAAGCAGGGACTTTGCTTCGTCACGCCTTATCGGCATCAGCTGGTTGGTTGGCTTCTCGGCTTAGTCACACCTTATCAGCATCAGCTGGTTGGTTGGCTGCTCGGCTTCTCCCTCAAAGGCACCAATTTCCCCTCCAGGGTTGCTTTTCCTAGCTTTAGGGAACAACCAGGGACTCCCAGTAACTGAGCAGGTCCCTGGAGCGATTTGGCCAAAGGCCATCTCCTTTTGTATGTTCATACCATAAAGTCCAGGATGCATACCAAGGAGAGTACAGTCGGGCCCTGAGGCTTAGGAGGGTCTTAGTGGCGCCTTCCTCAGAGGGCAATGCTCGCCACAGGACTTCACCTGGTAAGAGGCACTAATGGGAACAGAATGGAGGTGCCTTTACAAGGTAAACACTGAGTTACGATATGATCCAGCAGGCCCACTCGTGGGCCTATAACCTAAGAAAGAAGACAGAAGTGGAAAGACACAGGCAGGCAAATCTGCATTGCAGGAGTATTACAATAGCCAGGACATGGAAGCAAGCAGAAAGTCCATCAACAGATGAGTGGACAAAGAAGAACAGGGACCTGAACAGATGGAATATTAGCCAAGGAACAAAAGGAAACAATGCCATCAACAGCACCATCGGTGAGGCTAGAGTTCATCACGCACCTTGCAGTAAGTCACAGAGCGAAAGATACATAGCCTACGATATCACTTATAGGTGTTCCCTAAAAATTGATATCACTGAAGATATTTCCACAGAGAAAGGCAATCACAGATGCAATAAACAGATTTATGGTTCACCCATGGACAGGTGTGAGAATTGTGTACATTAGGAAATTGGGTTTAAGAGAGAGATACAAACACAGGTGAAATACAAAATCACCAAAGGCCTACGGAATACCAAGAGAAGAGTACTCAACATTGTGTCATAAGCTACATGGGAAAAGGATCCAAAGAAGACTAGATACATGTTTATGTGTAAAAGAGCCACATCTTTCACACCCACAACAAGCAAAACATTGTAATCAAACTTGCTGTGAGAAACAATAAACATTGAATTAAAAAACGAACAAGTCAGTCGTGAGGCACAAACATAAGGGGCTTTTTCCTGGCACAGTCCATTCTAATTGACAACCTAGAATACGACTTCCACGGAGGCTCTGTTGCCCGAGTAACCAGGTTTGGTAAAGGAGACCTGCTGCCGCCTTGTGGCCGTTTCTCAAAACAGCAGCTTTAAACCCAGTGCTAATGGTCACTTGATATTCAAAATCATTGCAGGCCTATAAATGACACCTGCCCTCAAAAACGATTCTTGGGTCGTCCATCGAGGAAAACAACTCAAAATACGTGCACATTTCAAAACGACAATTTCAAGAGGCATATTTTGTGCACATTTTGTCTTCTCTTTCTTTCTTTCTCTTGTGATAAATAAAAGGGCATGGAAAAATGCTCAACATCAGGAATTAATAAAGCCATGCAAATCCAGTCGACAGAAACGTTCACCCACCGTCGTCAGAATGATCATCAGCCACAGAGTCTACAAAGAATAAATGCTCAAGGTGTTTTAGAGAACTCTGTGCCCTCTAGCGGCCGCTGGGACGTAACCTGGTAACAGCTAGTAGTGAGAACACCGTGGAGGTGCGTTGAAAGGTAAAAATTGAGCTAACCTGTAATCGGGTAGGCCCACTGATGGGCCTATCTCCCGAGTAGACCAAAATCAAAAAGACACAGGCTGGCCATCCTGCACTGCAGCAACATGTACCATAGCCAAGACTTGGAAGAAACCCAAATGTCCATCAACAGAACAATGCACCAAGAAGAAGGGGGCCCATGTGCACAATGGAACATGAGCCACGGAAGAGCATGCAACAGGTGCCTCTGGCACCACCGTAGAAGGATCTAGAGATACCCACCCAAAAGGAAGTACGAAAGAAACCGAAATAGAAATATCCTATGACATCACTTATAGCTGTTACTTCAACATTGATACCCATGAAGTCATTTCCAAGAGAAGGCCGTGCATAGATGCAGAAAACCAACTATGCTTAACCAAGTGGAAAGGTGTAAGGAATGTATGAATTTGGATATGGGGGTTTACAGACATGTACTGATACATATGAAATATATAATCACAAAATACCTAAGGAATACCAAGAGAGGTCGACTCAACACTCTGTAATAACCTACACGGGAAAGGATCCAAAGATGAATAGATTGACACATACATATGATGAACCAGATGCAGTACACCTAGAACACACACCACATTTTTATCCAATTGGCTGTGATACTAGATAACAATTAAATTTTAAAAAACACACAAGAAGTAAGGAGATATAAGCTCTTGGGGGTTTGCCCTGACACACTGCACTCTCATTTGCAGCCTACTAACACAATTTCCAGGAAGCCTCTGTTGCAGGAAAACCCAGAGTTGGAAATGGAGAAATGCTGCCGCCTTGTGGCCGTTTCCCGCAAGAGCGGCTTTAAACGGATAGCTATGGGTCACTTAACATTCACAAGGACTCCGGCCTCTAAAAGACACCTGCCCTCAAAAAAAAAAAAAAAATGTCCTGAGCTCGGCAGTGGTGAAAAAAATTCAAAGCAGGCAAATGTGTCAAAGAGATAGTATGAAGAGGTAAGTTTTACTCACTCTTTATCAAAAAAGCAAAATGGAGGAAAGCTCAACCTCAGGAATGATCAGACTCCTCTAAGCTACAAAAAGCTTTCAGCTCACCCAAGTTAACTACCGTCAGCCAAAAGACTACAAACAATAAATGCTGAAGGGGTTTTAGAGAACTCTGTTCCCTCTGTCTGCGGAGGACATGTCTAGTTGTAACAGCCAATAATGAGAACAGAAAGGAGCTGCGTTTTCAATTAAAAATTGAGCCACCCTTCCATCCAGAACACCCACAGCCGAGCCTCTCACCTGAGAAGACGGGCTGCAAGAGCTGCACTCCACGAGTTTTCACAGTAGCCAAGACACCGAAGCAACCCAAATGTCCATCAACAGATGAATGGATAAGAAGAGCTGGTCCGTGGACACAGTGGACTATTAGCCATGGAAAACAAGGAAACACTGCTCTTTGAGGCACCCGAGATGAGCCTAGAGATCATCACAGAACATGAGTTAAGTCGGAAAGCAAAAGGCATACCGTATGACATCACCTATAGGCGTTATCTAACAGCTGACACAAATGAACATATTTCCACAAAGAAAGACACTCACACACTTAGAAAACAAACTAAGCTTAAGTAAAATGAAAGGTGGGGGGAATGGATAACTTAAGATTAGTGTCACCATATGTGTACAAATACGTATTAAATATATATATCAAACAGACCGACCATATAGCAAGGGAGGTCACCAGAACACTCTGCAATAATTTACATGGGAAGAGGATCTGTACAAGAATATATATATATATATATATATATATATATATATATATATATATATATATATATATATATACATATGAAAAGGTACAAATGAACCAGATTCTGTACATATAGGACCAACAGTATTCTAATCATTACCCCGATTTAAACAAATTAAAAGAGCGAACAAGAAGTAATGTGACATACACTTCTGGGGTTTTTTCCTGGCACATTCCATTCTAATTGACAACCTGGGAACAGGACTTCCAGAAGGCTCTGCTGCCCTAGTAACCAGATGTGGGAATGTAGCAATGCTGACGCCTTGTGGCCGTTTCCCACAGCAGCAGCTTTAAAGTCAGTGCTAATGGTCACTCAATATTCACACCCATTGCAGGCTTGTAAATGACACCTGCCCTCCAAAACAAAATCCTGGGGTCGAAAATCGACCAAAAAAGTCCAAAGAGGGCAACCTTCCAAGAAGACAATTTCGAGAGGTTTATTGTACTCACGGTTTTTTTTTTCTGTTTTTGTTTAACAGAATTAAAAAAAGGCGTGGAAAAATGCTGAACCTTAGGAATTATTAGACACGAAAATACACGTTACAAAAACCTATCATGTCACACGACTCAGCATGGCCAGCAGCAAAACTTCTGCAAACAAGAAATGCTGACGGGGTGGTGAAGAAATGCGTACCCTCGGTTCTAAGTGGGACGTGGTAAGAGCCCCTAAGGAAAACACAGTGGAGTTGCCTGGAAAGGGTCAACATTGAGCGACCGTTCAATCAAGCATAGCCACTGCTGGGTCTATCACCTGAGAGGATGAGAATCAAAAAGACACGGGCTGGCAATCCTGCAATCCAGCAATGTTTACCATAGCCAACACTTGGAAGCAATGAAAATGCCCAGCCACAGAGGAATGCAGAAAGGAGCAGTGGTCCATGGACACAATGGAAGAGTACTCCAGTGAAAAGTAGAAATTCCATTTTAAAAACAGATATAAGTAAGGAGACATCAGCTTTGGGGGGTTTCTCCAGACACATCCCACCGTCATTGATAACCGAGGAACACCACTGGCAGGAAGGTCTGTTTCACTAGTTACCAGAGTGGGAAACGCAGAAATGCTGCAGCCCTCTGGCCGTTACCTGCAACGGCAGCTTGAAAACCCGTGCTAATGGTCACTTCGTGTGCACAAGTCCTGGAGGGCTGTCAATGAAACCTGCCCTCAAAATGTCTTGAGGGAGGTAGTGGCCAAAATATTTCAAAAGGCGGCACATACGTCAAGAAAAGAATGTGATGAGGTAAGCTACACACACAGTTTGAAGAAAAAAAGGACATCCCTGAAAGCTCAATTTCAAGGCTTTATGAGACGCATGCAAATCCAACCACAGAGGTATCGGCTCACACCAGTCAGAAGAACCATCAGCAACAAGACTACCAACAATTCATGCTGAAGGGGTTGTGGAGAAGTGCATACCCTCTAGGTTAAGTGGGACTTTGCCGCCAGCCGCGGCGGGTCCTCAAAGTGTAGCAACAACCGACGAGAGGGGGTAGGGAACTGAACGCACCAAGGTATGGGATCAGAAGGGCACAAGCAACTGACGCTTGCAAGGCAAGTTTAATAACAAAGCCTAGCCGTATATATACCCCTAAAGCAGGGACTTTGCTTCGTCACGCCTTATCGGCATCAGCTGGTTGGTTGGCTTCTCGGCTTAGTCACACCTTATCAGCATCAGCTGGTTGGTTGGCTGCTCGGCTTCTCCCTCAAAGGCACCAATTTCCCCTCCAGGGTTGCTTTTCCTAGCTTTAGGGAACAACCAGGGACTCCCAGTAACTGAGCAGGTCCCTGGAGCGATTTGGCCAAAGGCCATCTCCTTTTGTATGTTCATACCATAAAGTCCAGGATGCATACCAAGGAGAGTACAGTCGGGCCCTGAGGCTTAGGAGGGTCTTAGTGGCGCCTTCCTCAGAGGGCAATGCTCGCCACAGGACTTCACCTGGTAAGAGGCACTAATGGGAACAGAATGGAGGTGCCTTTACAAGGTAAACACTGAGTTACGATATGATCCAGCAGGCCCACTCGTGGGCCTATAACCTAAGAAAGAAGACAGAAGTGGAAAGACACAGGCAGGCAAATCTGCATTGCAGGAGTATTACAATAGCCAGGACATGGAAGCAAGCAGAAAGTCCATCAACAGATGAGTGGACAAAGAAGAACAGGGACCTGAACAGATGGAATATTAGCCAAGGAACAAAAGGAAACAATGCCATCAACAGCACCATCGGTGAGGCTAGAGTTCATCACGCACCTTGCAGTAAGTCACAGAGCGAAAGATACATAGCCTACGATATCACTTATAGGTGTTCCCTAAAAATTGATATCACTGAAGATATTTCCACAGAGAAAGGCAATCACAGATGCAATAAACAGATTTATGGTTCACCCATGGACAGGTGTGAGAATTGTGTACATTAGGAAATTGGGTTTAAGAGAGAGATACAAACACAGGTGAAATACAAAATCACCAAAGGCCTACGGAATACCAAGAGAAGAGTACTCAACATTGTGTCATAAGCTACATGGGAAAAGGATCCAAAGAAGACTAGATACATGTTTATGTGTAAAAGAGCCACATCTTTCACACCCACAACAAGCAAAACATTGTAATCAAACTTGCTGTGAGAAACAATAAACATTGAATTAAAAAACGAACAAGTCAGTCGTGAGGCACAAACATAAGGGGCTTTTTCCTGGCACAGTCCATTCTAATTGACAACCTAGAATACGACTTCCACGGAGGCTCTGTTGCCCGAGTAACCAGGTTTGGTAAAGGAGACCTGCTGCCGCCTTGTGGCCGTTTCTCAAAACAGCAGCTTTAAACCCAGTGCTAATGGTCACTTGATATTCAAAATCATTGCAGGCCTATAAATGACACCTGCCCTCAAAAACGATTCTTGGGTCGTCCATCGAGGAAAACAACTCAAAATACGTGCACATTTCAAAACGACAATTTCAAGAGGCATATTTTGTGCACATTTTGTCTTCTCTTTCTTTCTTTCTCTTGTGATAAATAAAAGGGCATGGAAAAATGCTCAACATCAGGAATTAATAAAGCCATGCAAATCCAGTCGACAGAAACGTTCACCCACCGTCGTCAGAATGATCATCAGCCACAGAGTCTACAAAGAATAAATGCTCAAGGTGTTTTAGAGAACTCTGTGCCCTCTAGCGGCCGCTGGGACGTAACCTGGTAACAGCTAGTAGTGAGAACACCGTGGAGGTGCGTTGAAAGGTAAAAATTGAGCTAACCTGTAATCGGGTAGGCCCACTGATGGGCCTATCTCCCGAGTAGACCAAAATCAAAAAGACACAGGCTGGCCATCCTGCACTGCAGCAACATGTACCATAGCCAAGACTTGGAAGAAACCCAAATGTCCATCAACAGAACAATGCACCAAGAAGAAGGGGGCCCATGTGCACAATGGAACATGAGCCACGGAAGAGCATGCAACAGGTGCCTCTGGCACCACCGTAGAAGGATCTAGAGATACCCACCCAAAAGGAAGTACGAAAGAAACCGAAATAGAAATATCCTATGACATCACTTATAGCTGTTACTTCAACATTGATACCCATGAAGTCATTTCCAAGAGAAGGCCGTGCATAGATGCAGAAAACCAACTATGCTTAACCAAGTGGAAAGGTGTAAGGAATGTATGAATTTGGATATGGGGGTTTACAGACATGTACTGATACATATGAAATATATAATCACAAAATACCTAAGGAATACCAAGAGAGGTCGACTCAACACTCTGTAATAACCTACACGGGAAAGGATCCAAAGATGAATAGATTGACACATACATATGATGAACCAGATGCAGTACACCTAGAACACACACCACATTTTTATCCAATTGGCTGTGATACTAGATAACAATTAAATTTTAAAAAACACACAAGAAGTAAGGAGATATAAGCTCTTGGGGGTTTGCCCTGACACACTGCACTCTCATTTGCAGCCTACTAACACAATTTCCAGGAAGCCTCTGTTGCAGGAAAACCCAGAGTTGGAAATGGAGAAATGCTGCCGCCTTGTGGCCGTTTCCCGCAAGAGCGGCTTTAAACGGATAGCTATGGGTCACTTAACATTCACAAGGACTCCGGCCTCTAAAAGACACCTGCCCTCAAAAAAAAAAAAAAATGTCCTGAGCTCGGCAGTGGTGAAAAAAATTCAAAGCAGGCAAATGTGTCAAAGAGATAGTATGAAGAGGTAAGTTTTACTCACTCTTTATCAAAAAAGCAAAATGGAGGAAAGCTCAACCTCAGGAATGATCAGACTCCTCTAAGCTACAAAAAGCTTTCAGCTCACCCAAGTTAACTACCGTCAGCCAAAAGACTACAAACAATAAATGCTGAAGGGGTTTTAGAGAACTCTGTTCCCTCTGTCTGCGGAGGACATGTCTAGTTGTAACAGCCAATAATGAGAACAGAAAGGAGCTGCGTTTTCAATTAAAAATTGAGCCACCCTTCCATCCAGAACACCCACAGCCGAGCCTCTCACCTGAGAAGACGGGCTGCAAGAGCTGCACTCCACGAGTTTTCACAGTAGCCAAGACACCGAAGCAACCCAAATGTCCATCAACAGATGAATGGATAAGAAGAGCTGGTCCGTGGACACAGTGGACTATTAGCCATGGAAAACAAGGAAACACTGCTCTTTGAGGCACCCGAGATGAGCCTAGAGATCATCACAGAACATGAGTTAAGTCGGAAAGCAAAAGGCATACCGTATGACATCACCTATAGGCGTTATCTAACAGCTGACACAAATGAACATATTTCCACAAAGAAAGACACTCACACACTTAGAAAACAAACTAAGCTTAAGTAAAATGAAAGGTGGGGGGAATGGATAACTTAAGATTAGTGTCACCATATGTGTACAAATACGTATTAAATATATATATCAAACAGACCGACCATATAGCAAGGGAGGTCACCAGAACACTCTGCAATAATTTACATGGGAAGAGGATCTGTACAAGAATATATATATATATATATATATATATATATATATATATATATATATATATATATATACATATGAAAAGGTACAAATGAACCAGATTCTGTACATATAGGACCAACAGTATTCTAATCATTACCCCGATTTAAACAAATTAAAAGAGCGAACAAGAAGTAATGTGACATACACTTCTGGGGTTTTTTCCTGGCACATTCCATTCTAATTGACAACCTGGGAACAGGACTTCCAGAAGGCTCTGCTGCCCTAGTAACCAGATGTGGGAATGTAGCAATGCTGACGCCTTGTGGCCGTTTCCCACAGCAGCAGCTTTAAAGTCAGTGCTAATGGTCACTCAATATTCACACCCATTGCAGGCTTGTAAATGACACCTGCCCTCCAAAACAAAATCCTGGGGTCGAAAATCGACCAAAAAAGTCCAAAGAGGGCAACCTTCCAAGAAGACAATTTCGAGAGGTTTATTGTACTCACGGTTTTTTTTTTTCTGTTTTTGTTTAACAGAATAAAAAAAGGCGTGGAAAAATGCTGAACCTTAGGAATTATTAGACACGAAAATACACGTTACAAAAACCTATCATGTCACACGACTCAGCATGGCCAGCAGCAAAACTTCTGCAAACAAGAAATGCTGACGGGGTGGTGAAGAAATACGTACCCTCGGTTCTAAGTGGGACGTGGTAAGAGCCCCTAAGGAAAACACAGTGGAGTTGCCTGGAAAGGGTCAACATTGAGCGACCGTTCAATCAAGCATAGCCACTGCTGGGTCTATCACCTGAGAGGATGAGAATCAAAAAGACACGGGCTGGCAATCCTGCAATCCAGCAATGTTTACCATAGCCAACACTTGGAAGCAATGAAAATGCCCAGCCACAGAGGAATGCAGAAAGGAGCAGTGGTCCATGGACACAATGGAAGAGTACTCCAGTGAAAAGTAGAAATTCCATTTTAAAAACAGATATAAGTAAGGAGACATCAGCTTTGGGGGGTTTCTCCAGACACATCCCACCGTCATTGATAACCGAGGAACACCACTGGCAGGAAGGTCTGTTTCACTAGTTACCAGAGTGGGAAACGCAGAAATGCTGCAGCCCTCTGGCCGTTACCTGCAACGGCAGCTTGAAAACCCGTGCTAATGGTCACTTCGTGTGCACAAGTCCTGGAGGGCTGTCAATGAAACCTGCCCTCAAAATGTCTTGAGGGAGGTAGTGGCCAAAATATTTCAAAAGGCGGCACATACGTCAAGAAAAGAATGTGATGAGGTAAGCTACACACACAGTTTGAAGAAAAAAAGGACATCCCTGAAAGCTCAATTTCAAGGCTTTATGAGACGCATGCAAATCCAACCACAGAGGTATCGGCTCACACCAGTCAGAAGAACCATCAGCAACAAGACTACCAACAATTCATGCTGAAGGGGTTGTGGAGAAGTGCATACCCTCTAGGTTAAGTGGGACTTTGCCGCCAGCCGCGGCGGGTCCTCAAAGTGTAGCAACAACCGACGAGAGGGGGTAGGGAACTGAACGCACCAAGGTATGGGATCAGAAGGGCACAAGCAACTGACGCTTGCAAGGCAAGTTTAATAACAAAGCCTAGCCGTATATATACCCCTAAAGCAGGGACTTTGCTTCGTCACGCCTTATCGGCATCAGCTGGTTGGTTGGCTTCTCGGCTTAGTCACACCTTATCAGCATCAGCTGGTTGGTTGGCTGCTCGGCTTCTCCCTCAAAGGCACCAATTTCCCCTCCAGGGTTGCTTTTCCTAGCTTTAGGGAACAACCAGGGACTCCCAGTAACTGAGCAGGTCCCTGGAGCGATTTGGCCAAAGGCCATCTCCTTTTGTATGTTCATACCATAAAGTCCAGGATGCATACCAAGGAGAGTACAGTCGGGCCCTGAGGCTTAGGAGGGTCTTAGTGGCGCCTTCCTCAGAGGGCAATGCTCGCCACAGGACTTCACCTGGTAAGAGGCACTAATGGGAACAGAATGGAGGTGCCTTTACAAGGTAAACACTGAGTTACGATATGATCCAGCAGGCCCACTCGTGGGCCTATAACCTAAGAAAGAAGACAGAAGTGGAAAGACACAGGCAGGCAAATCTGCATTGCAGGAGTATTACAATAGCCAGGACATGGAAGCAAGCAGAAAGTCCATCAACAGATGAGTGGACAAAGAAGAACAGGGACCTGAACAGATGGAATATTAGCCAAGGAACAAAAGGAAACAATGCCATCAACAGCACCATCGGTGAGGCTAGAGTTCATCACGCACCTTGCAGTAAGTCACAGAGCGAAAGATACATAGCCTACGATATCACTTATAGGTGTTCCCTAAAAATTGATATCACTGAAGATATTTCCACAGAGAAAGGCAATCACAGATGCAATAAACAGATTTATGGTTCACCCATGGACAGGTGTGAGAATTGTGTACATTAGGAAATTGGGTTTAAGAGAGAGATACAAACACAGGTGAAATACAAAATCACCAAAGGCCTACGGAATACCAAGAGAAGAGTACTCAACATTGTGTCATAAGCTACATGGGAAAAGGATCCAAAGAAGACTAGATACATGTTTATGTGTAAAAGAGCCACATCTTTCACACCCACAACAAGCAAAACATTGTAATCAAACTTGCTGTGAGAAACAATAAACATTGAATTAAAAAACGAACAAGTCAGTCGTGAGGCACAAACATAAGGGGCTTTTTCCTGGCACAGTCCATTCTAATTGACAACCTAGAATACGACTTCCACGGAGGCTCTGTTGCCCGAGTAACCAGGTTTGGTAAAGGAGACCTGCTGCCGCCTTGTGGCCGTTTCTCAAAACAGCAGCTTTAAACCCAGTGCTAATGGTCACTTGATATTCAAAATCATTGCAGGCCTATAAATGACACCTGCCCTCAAAAACGATTCTTGGGTCGTCCATCGAGGAAAACAACTCAAAATACGTGCACATTTCAAAACGACAATTTCAAGAGGCATATTTTGTGCACATTTTGTCTTCTCTTTCTTTCTTTCTCTTGTGATAAATAAAAGGGCATGGAAAAATGCTCAACATCAGGAATTAATAAAGCCATGCAAATCCAGTCGACAGAAACGTTCACCCACCGTCGTCAGAATGATCATCAGCCACAGAGTCTACAAAGAATAAATGCTCAAGGTGTTTTAGAGAACTCTGTGCCCTCTAGCGGCCGCTGGGACGTAACCTGGTAACAGCTAGTAGTGAGAACACCGTGGAGGTGCGTTGAAAGGTAAAAATTGAGCTAACCTGTAATCGGGTAGGCCCACTGATGGGCCTATCTCCCGAGTAGACCAAAATCAAAAAGACACAGGCTGGCCATCCTGCACTGCAGCAACATGTACCATAGCCAAGACTTGGAAGAAACCCAAATGTCCATCAACAGAACAATGCACCAAGAAGAAGGGGGCCCATGTGCACAATGGAACATGAGCCACGGAAGAGCATGCAACAGGTGCCTCTGGCACCACCGTAGAAGGATCTAGAGATACCCACCCAAAAGGAAGTACGAAAGAAACCGAAATAGAAATATCCTATGACATCACTTATAGCTGTTACTTCAACATTGATACCCATGAAGTCATTTCCAAGAGAAGGCCGTGCATAGATGCAGAAAACCAACTATGCTTAACCAAGTGGAAAGGTGTAAGGAATGTATGAATTTGGATATGGGGGTTTACAGACATGTACTGATACATATGAAATATATAATCACAAAATACCTAAGGAATACCAAGAGAGGTCGACTCAACACTCTGTAATAACCTACACGGGAAAGGATCCAAAGATGAATAGATTGACACATACATATGATGAACCAGATGCAGTACACCTAGAACACACACCACATTTTTATCCAATTGGCTGTGATACTAGATAACAATTAAATTTTAAAAAACACACAAGAAGTAAGGAGATATAAGCTCTTGGGGGTTTGCCCTGACACACTGCACTCTCATTTGCAGCCTACTAACACAATTTCCAGGAAGCCTCTGTTGCAGGAAAACCCAGAGTTGGAAATGGAGAAATGCTGCCGCCTTGTGGCCGTTTCCCGCAAGAGCGGCTTTAAACGGATAGCTATGGGTCACTTAACATTCACAAGGACTCCGGCCTCTAAAAGACACCTGCCCTCAAAAAAAAAAAAAAATGTCCTGAGCTCGGCAGTGGTGAAAAAAATTCAAAGCAGGCAAATGTGTCAAAGAGATAGTATGAAGAGGTAAGTTTTACTCACTCTTTATCAAAAAAGCAAAATGGAGAAAAGCTCAACCTCAGGAATGATCAGACTCCTCTAAGCTACAAAAAGCTTTCAGCTCACCCAAGTTAACTACCGTCAGCCAAAAGACTACAAACAATAAATGCTGAAGGGGTTTTAGAGAACTCTGTTCCCTCTGTCTGCGGAGGACATGTCTAGTTGTAACAGCCAATAATGAGAACAGAAAGGAGCTGCGTTTTCAATTAAAAATTGAGCCACCCTTCCATCCAGAACACCCACAGCCGAGCCTCTCACCTGAGAAGACGGGCTGCAAGAGCTGCACTCCACGAGTTTTCACAGTAGCCAAGACACCGAAGCAACCCAAATGTCCATCAACAGATGAATGGATAAGAAGAGCTGGTCCGTGGACACAGTGGACTATTAGCCATGGAAAACAAGGAAACACTGCTCTTTGAGGCACCCGAGATGAGCCTAGAGATCATCACAGAACATGAGTTAAGTCGGAAAGCAAAAGGCATACCGTATGACATCACCTATAGGCGTTATCTAACAGCTGACACAAATGAACATATTTCCACAAAGAAAGACACTCACACACTTAGAAAACAAACTAAGCTTAAGTAAAATGAAAGGTGGGGGGAATGGATAACTTAAGATTAGTGTCACCATATGTGTACAAATACGTATTAAATATATATATCAAACAGACCGACCATATAGCAAGGGAGGTCACCAGAACACTCTGCAATAATTTACATGGGAAGAGGATCTGTACAAGAATATATATATATATATATATATATATATATATATATATATATATATATATATATATACATATGAAAAGGTACAAATGAACCAGATTCTGTACATATAGGACCAACAGTATTCTAATCATTACCCCGATTTAAACAAATTAAAAGAGCGAACAAGAAGTAATGTGACATACACTTCTGGGGTTTTTTCCTGGCACATTCCATTCTAATTGACAACCTGGGAACAGGACTTCCAGAAGGCTCTGCTGCCCTAGTAACCAGATGTGGGAATGTAGCAATGCTGACGCCTTGTGGCCGTTTCCCACAGCAGCAGCTTTAAAGTCAGTGCTAATGGTCACTCAATATTCACACCCATTGCAGGCTTGTAAATGACACCTGCCCTCCAAAACAAAATCCTGGGGTCGAAAATCGACCAAAAAAGTCCAAAGAGGGCAACCTTCCAAGAAGACAATTTCGAGAGGTTTATTGTACTCACGGTTTTTTTTTTTCTGTTTTTGTTTAACAGAATAAAAAAAGGCGTGGAAAAATGCTGAACCTTAGGAATTATTAGACACGAAAATACACGTTACAAAAACCTATCATGTCACACGACTCAGCATGGCCAGCAGCAAAACTTCTGCAAACAAGAAATGCTGACGGGGTGGTGAAGAAATACGTACCCTCGGTTCTAAGTGGGACGTGGTAAGAGCCCCTAAGGAAAACACAGTGGAGTTGCCTGGAAAGGGTCAACATTGAGCGACCGTTCAATCAAGCATAGCCACTGCTGGGTCTATCACCTGAGAGGATGAGAATCAAAAAGACACGGGCTGGCAATCCTGCAATCCAGCAATGTTTACCATAGCCAACACTTGGAAGCAATGAAAATGCCCAGCCACAGAGGAATGCAGAAAGGAGCAGTGGTCCATGGACACAATGGAAGAGTACTCCAGTGAAAAGTAGAAATTCCATTTTAAAAACAGATATAAGTAAGGAGACATCAGCTTTGGGGGGTTTCTCCAGACACATCCCACCGTCATTGATAACCGAGGAACACCACTGGCAGGAAGGTCTGTTTCACTAGTTACCAGAGTGGGAAACGCAGAAATGCTGCAGCCCTCTGGCCGTTACCTGCAACGGCAGCTTGAAAACCCGTGCTAATGGTCACTTCGTGTGCACAAGTCCTGGAGGGCTGTCAATGAAACCTGCCCTCAAAATGTCTTGAGGGAGGTAGTGGCCAAAATATTTCAAAAGGCGGCACATACGTCAAGAAAAGAATGTGATGAGGTAAGCTACACACACAGTTTGAAGAAAAAAAGGACATCCCTGAAAGCTCAATTTCAAGGCTTTATGAGACGCATGCAAATCCAACCACAGAGGTATCGGCTCACACCAGTCAGAAGAACCATCAGCAACAAGACTACCAACAATTCATGCTGAAGGGGTTGTGGAGAAGTGCATACCCTCTAGGTTAAGTGGGACTTTGCCGCCAGCCGCGGCGGGTCCTCAAAGTGTAGCAACAACCGACGAGAGGGGGTAGGGAACTGAACGCACCAAGGTATGGGATCAGAAGGGCACAAGCAACTGACGCTTGCAAGGCAAGTTTAATAACAAAGCCTAGCCGTATATATACCCCTAAAGCAGGGACTTTGCTTCGTCACGCCTTATCGGCATCAGCTGGTTGGTTGGCTTCTCGGCTTAGTCACACCTTATCAGCATCAGCTGGTTGGTTGGCTGCTCGGCTTCTCCCTCAAAGGCACCAATTTCCCCTCCAGGGTTGCTTTTCCTAGCTTTAGGGAACAACCAGGGACTCCCAGTAACTGAGCAGGTCCCTGGAGCGATTTGGCCAAAGGCCATCTCCTTTTGTATGTTCATACCATAAAGTCCAGGATGCATACCAAGGAGAGTACAGTCGGGCCCTGAGGCTTAGGAGGGTCTTAGTGGCGCCTTCCTCAGAGGGCAATGCTCGCCACAGGACTTCACCTGGTAAGAGGCACTAATGGGAACAGAATGGAGGTGCCTTTACAAGGTAAACACTGAGTTACGATATGATCCAGCAGGCCCACTCGTGGGCCTATAACCTAAGAAAGAAGACAGAAGTGGAAAGACACAGGCAGGCAAATCTGCATTGCAGGAGTATTACAATAGCCAGGACATGGAAGCAAGCAGAAAGTCCATCAACAGATGAGTGGACAAAGAAGAACAGGGACCTGAACAGATGGAATATTAGCCAAGGAACAAAAGGAAACAATGCCATCAACAGCACCATCGGTGAGGCTAGAGTTCATCACGCACCTTGCAGTAAGTCACAGAGCGAAAGATACATAGCCTACGATATCACTTATAGGTGTTCCCTAAAAATTGATATCACTGAAGATATTTCCACAGAGAAAGGCAATCACAGATGCAATAAACAGATTTATGGTTCACCCATGGACAGGTGTGAGAATTGTGTACATTAGGAAATTGGGTTTAAGAGAGGGATACAAACACAGGTGAAATACAAAATCACCAAAGGCCTACAGAATACCAAGAGAAGAGTACTCAACATTGTGTCATAAGCTACATGGGAAAAGGATCCAAAGAAGACTAGATACATGTTTATGTGTAAAAGAGCCACATCTTTCACACCCACAACAAGCAAAACATTGTAATCAAACTTGCTGTGAGAAACAATAAACATTGAATTAAAAAACGAACAAGTCAGTCGTGAGGCACAAACATAAGGGGCTTTTTCCTGGCACAGTCCATTCTAATTGACAACCTAGAATACGACTTCCACGGAGGCTCTGTTGCCCGAGTAACCAGGTTTGGTAAAGGAGACCTGCTGCCGCCTTGTGGCCGTTTCTCAAAACAGCAGCTTTAAACCCAGTGCTAATGGTCACTTGATATTCAAAATCATTGCAGGCCTATAAATGACACCTGCCCTCAAAAACGATTCTTGGGTCGTCCATCGAGGAAAAAAACTCAAAAGATGTGCACACTTCAAAACGACAATTTCAAGAGGCATATTTTGCGCACATTTTGTCTTCTCTTTCTTTCTTTCTCTTGTGATAAATAAAAGGGCATGGAAAAATGCTCAACATCAGGAATTAATAAAGCCATGCAAATCCAGTCGACAGAAACGTTCACCCACCGTCGTCAGAATGATCATCAGCCACAGAGTCTACAAAGAATAAATGCTCAAGGTGTTTTAGAGAACTCTGTGCCCTCTAGCGGCCGCTGGGACGTAACCTGGTAACAGCTAGTAGTGAGAACACCGTGGAGGTGCGTTGAAAGGTAAAAATTGAGCTAACCTGTAATCGGGTAGGCCCACTGATGGGCCTATCTCCCGAGTAGACCAAAATCAAAAAGACACAGGCTGGCCATCCTGCACTGCAGCAACATGTACCATAGCCAAGACTTGGAAGAAACCCAAATGTCCATCAACAGAACAATGCACCAAGAAGAAGGGGGCCCATGCGCACAATGGAACATGAGCCATGGAAGAGCATGCAACAGTGCCGCTGGCACCACCGTAGAAGGATCTAGAGATACCCACCCAAAAGGAAGTACGAAAGAAACCGAAATAGAAATATCCTATGACATCACTTATAGCTGTTACTTCAACATTGATACCCATGAAGTCATTTCCAAGAGAAGGCCGTGCATAGATGCAGAAAACCAACTATGCTTAACCAAGTGGAAAGGTGTAAGGAATGTATGAATTTGGATATGGGGGTTTACAGACATGTACTGATACATATGAAATATATAATCACAAAATACCTAAGGAATACCAAGAGAGGTCGACTCAACACTCTGTAATAACCTACACGGGAAAGGATCCAAAGATGAATAGATTGACACATACATATGATGAACCAGATGCAGTACACCTAGAACACACACCACATTTTTATCCAATTGGCTGTGATACTAGATAACAATTAAATTTTAAAAAACACACAAGAAGTAAGGAGATATAAGCTCTTGGGGGTTTGCCCTGACACACTGCACTCTCATTTGCAGCCTACTAACACAATTTCCAGGAAGCCTCTGTTGCAGGAAAACCCAGAGTTGGAAATGGAGAAATGCTGCCGCCTTGTGGCCGTTTCCCGCAAGAGCGGCTTTAAACGGATAGCTATGGGTCACTTAACATTCACAAGGACTCCGGCCTCTAAAAGACACCTGCCCTCAAAAAAAAAAAATTTCCTGAGCTCGGCCGTGGCCAAAAAAATTCAAAGCAGGCAAATGTGTCAAAGAGATAGTATGATAGAGGTAAGTTTTACTCACTCTTTATCAAAAAAGCAAAATGGAGAAAAGCTCAACCTCAGGAATGATCAGACTCCTCTAAGCTACAAAAAGCTTTCAGCTCACCCAAGTTAACTACCGTCAGCCAAAAGACTACAAACAATAAATGCTGAAGGGGTTTTAGAGAACTCTGTTCCCTCTGTCTGCGGAGGACATGTCTAGTTGTAACAGCCAATAATGAGAACAGAAAGGAGCTGCGTTTTCAATTAAAAATTGAGCCACCCTTCCATCCAGAACACCCACAGCCGAGCCTCTCACCTGAGAAGACGGGCTGCAAGAGCTGCACTCCACGAGTTTTCACAGTAGCCAAGACACCGAAGCAACCCAAATGTCCATCAACAGATGAATGGATAAGAAGAGCTGGTCCGTGGACACAGTGGACTATTAGCCATGGAAAACAAGGAAACACTGCTCTTTGAGGCACCCGAGATGAGCCTAGAGATCATCACAGAACATGAGTTAAGTCGGAAAGCAAAAGGCATACCGTATGACATCACCTATAGGCGTTATCTAACAGCTGACACAAATGAACATATTTCCACAAAGAAAGACACTCACACACTTAGAAAACAAACTAAGCTTAAGTAAAATGAAAGGTGGGGGGAATGGATAAATTAAGATTAGTGTCACCATATGTGTACAAATACGTATTAAATATATATATCAAACAGACCGACCATATAGCAAGGGAGGTCACCAGAACACTCTGCAATAATTTACATGGGAAGAGGATCTGTACAAGAATATATATATATATATATATATATATATATATATATATATATATATATATACATATGAAAAGGTACAAATGAACCAGATTCTGTACATATAGGACCAACAGTATTCTAATCATTACCCCGATTTAAACAAATTAAAAGAGCGAACAAGAAGTAATGTGACATACACTTCTGGGGTTTTTTCCTGGCACATTCCATTCTAATTGACAACCTGGGAACAGGACTTCCAGAAGGCTCTGCTGCCCTAGTAACCAGATGTGGGAATGTAGCAATGCTGACGCCTTGTGGCCGTTTCCCACAGCAGCAGCTTTAAAGTCAGTGCTAATGGTCACTCAATATTCACACCCATTGCAGGCTTGTAAATGACACCTGCCCTCCAAAACAAAATCCTGGGGTCGAAAATCGACCAAAAAAGTCGAAAGAGGGCAACCTTCCAAGAAGACAATTTCGAGAGGTTTATTGTACTCACGGTTTTTTTTTTTCTGTTTTTGTTTAACAGAATAAAAAAAGGCGTGGAAAATTGCTGAACCTTAGGAATTATTAGACACGAAAATACACGTTACAAAAACCTATCATGTCACACGACTCAGCATGGCCAGCAGCAAAACTTCTGCAAACAAGAAATGCTGACGGGGTGGTGAAGAAATACGTACCCTCGGTTCTAAGTGGGACGTGGTAAGAGCCCCTAAGGAAAACACAGTGGAGTTGCCTGGAAAGGGTCAACATTGAGCGACCGTTCAATCAAGCATAGCCACTGCTGGGTCTATCACCTGAGAGGATGAGAATCAAAAAGACACGGGCTGGCAATCCTGCAATCCAGCAATGTTTACCATAGCCAACACTTGGAAGCAATGAAAATGCCCAGCCACAGAGGAATGCAGAAAGGAGCAGTGGTCCATGGACACAATGGAAGAGTACTCCAGTGAAAAGTAGAAATTCCATTTTAAAAACAGATATAAGTAAGGAGACATCAGCTTTGGGGGGTTTCTCCAGACACATCCCACCGTCATTGATAACCGAGGAACACCACTGGCAGGAAGGTCTGTTTCACTAGTTACCAGAGTGGGAAACGCAGAAATGCTGCAGCCCTCTGGCCGTTACCTGCAACGGCAGCTTGAAAACCCGTGCTAATGGTCACTTCGTGTGCACAAGTCCTGGAGGGCTGTCAATGAAACCTGCCCTCAAAATGTCTTGAGGGAGGTAGTGGCCAAAATATTTCAAAAGGCGGCACATACGTCAAGAAAAGAATGTGATGAGGTAAGCTACACACACAGTTTGAAGAAAAAAAGGACATCCCTGAAAGCTCAATTTCAAGGCTTTATGAGACGCATGCAAATCCAACCACAGAGGTATCGGCTCACACCAGTCAGAAGAACCATCAGCAACAAGACTACCAACAATTCATGCTGAAGGGGTTGTGGAGAAGTGCATACCCTCTAGGTTAAGTGGGACTTTGCCGCCAGCCGCGGCGGGTCCTCAAAGTGTAGCAACAACCGACGAGAGGGGGTAGGGAACTGAACGCACCAAGGTATGGGATCAGAAGGGCACAAGCAACTGACGCTTGCAAGGCAAGTTTAATAACAAAGCCTAGCCGTATATATACCCCTAAAGCAGGGACTTTGCTTCGTCACGCCTTATCGGCATCAGCTGGTTGGTTGGCTTCTCGGCTTAGTCACACCTTATCAGCATCAGCTGGTTGGTTGGCTGCTCGGCTTCTCCCTCAAAGGCACCAATTTCCCCTCCAGGGTTGCTTTTCCTAGCTTTAGGGAACAACCAGGGACTCCCAGTAACTGAGCAGGTCCCTGGAGCGATTTGGCCAAAGGCCATCTCCTTTTGTATGTTCATACCATAAAGTCCAGGATGCATACCAAGGAGAGTACAGTCGGGCCCTGAGGCTTAGGAGGGTCTTAGTGGCGCCTTCCTCAGAGGGCAATGCTCGCCACAGGACTTCACCTGGTAAGAGGCACTAATGGGAACAGAATGGAGGTGCCTTTACAAGGTAAACACTGAGTTACGATATGATCCAGCAGGCCCACTCGTGGGCCTATAACCTAAGAAAGAAGACAGAAGTGGAAAGACACAGGCAGGCAAATCTGCATTGCAGGAGTATTACAATAGCCAGGACATGGAAGCAAGCAGAAAGTCCATCAACAGATGAGTGGACAAAGAAGAACAGGGACCTGAACAGATGGAATATTAGCCAAGGAACAAAAGGAAACAATGCCATCAACAGCACCATCGGTGAGGCTAGAGTTCATCACGCACCTTGCAGTAAGTCACAGAGCGAAAGATACATAGCCTACGATATCACTTATAGGTGTTCCCTAAAAATTGATATCACTGAAGATATTTCCACAGAGAAAGGCAATCACAGATGCAATAAACAGATTTATGGTTCACCCATGGACAGGTGTGAGAATTGTGTACATTAGGAAATTGGGTTTAAGAGAGGGATACAAACACAGGTGAAATACAAAATCACCAAAGGCCTACAGAATACCAAGAGAAGAGTACTCAACATTGTGTCATAAGCTACATGGGAAAAGGATCCAAAGAAGACTAGATACATGTTTATGTGTAAAAGAGCCACATCTTTCACACCCACAACAAGCAAAACATTGTAATCAAACTTGCTGTGAGAAACAATAAACATTGAATTAAAAAACGAACAAGTCAGTCGTGAGGCACAAACATAAGGGGCTTTTTCCTGGCACAGTCCATTCTAATTGACAACCTAGAATACGACTTCCACGGAGGCTCTGTTGCCCGAGTAACCAGGTTTGGTAAAGGAGACCTGCTGCCGCCTTGTGGCCGTTTCTCAAAACAGCAGCTTTAAACCCAGTGCTAATGGTCACTTGATATTCAAAATCATTGCAGGCCTATAAATGACACCTGCCCTCAAAAACGATTCTTGGGTCGTCCATCGAGGAAAAAAACTCAAAAGATGTGCACACTTCAAAACGACAATTTCAAGAGGCATATTTTGCGCACATTTTGTCTTCTCTTTCTTTCTTTCTCTTGTGATAAATAAAAGGGCATGGAAAAATGCTCAACATCAGGAATTAATAAAGCCATGCAAATCCAGTCGACAGAAACGTTCACCCACCGTCGTCAGAATGATCATCAGCCACAGAGTCTACAAAGAATAAATGCTCAAGGTGTTTTAGAGAACTCTGTGCCCTCTAGCGGCCGCTGGGACGTAACCTGGTAACAGCTAGTAGTGAGAACACCGTGGAGGTGCGTTGAAAGGTAAAAATTGAGCTAACCTGTAATCGGGTAGGCCCACTGATGGGCCTATCTCCCGAGTAGACCAAAATCAAAAAGACACAGGCTGGCCATCCTGCACTGCAGCAACATGTACCATAGCCAAGACTTGGAAGAAACCCAAATGTCCATCAACAGAACAATGCACCAAGAAGAAGGGGGCCCATGCGCACAATGGAACATGAGCCATGGAAGAGCATGCAACAGTGCCGCTGGCACCACCGTAGAAGGATCTAGAGATACCCACCCAAAAGGAAGTACGAAAGAAACCGAAATAGAAATATCCTATGACATCACTTATAGCTGTTACTTCAACATTGATACCCATGAAGTCATTTCCAAGAGAAGGCCGTGCATAGATGCAGAAAACCAACTATGCTTAACCAAGTGGAAAGGTGTAAGGAATGTATGAATTTGGATATGGGGGTTTACAGACATGTACTGATACATATGAAATATATAATCACAAAATACCTAAGGAATACCAAGAGAGGTCGACTCAACACTCTGTAATAACCTACACGGGAAAGGATCCAAAGATGAATAGATTGACACATACATATGATGAACCAGATGCAGTACACCTAGAACACACACCACATTTTTATCCAATTGGCTGTGATACTAGATAACAATTAAATTTTAAAAAACACACAAGAAGTAAGGAGATATAAGCTCTTGGGGGTTTGCCCTGACACACTGCACTCTCATTTGCAGCCTACTAACACAATTTCCAGGAAGCCTCTGTTGCAGGAAAACCCAGAGTTGGAAATGGAGAAATGCTGCCGCCTTGTGGCCGTTTCCCGCAAGAGCGGCTTTAAACGGATAGCTATGGGTCACTTAACATTCACAAGGACTCCGGCCTCTAAAAGACACCTGCCCTCAAAAAAAAAAAATTTCCTGAGCTCGGCCGTGGCCAAAAAAATTCAAAGCAGGCAAATGTGTCAAAGAGATAGTATGATAGAGGTAAGTTTTACTCACTCTTTATCAAAAAAGCAAAATGGAGAAAAGCTCAACCTCAGGAATGATCAGACTCCTCTAAGCTACAAAAAGCTTTCAGCTCACCCAAGTTAACTACCGTCAGCCAAAAGACTACAAACAATAAATGCTGAAGGGGTTTTAGAGAACTCTGTTCCCTCTGTCTGCGGAGGACATGTCTAGTTGTAACAGCCAATAATGAGAACAGAAAGGAGCTGCGTTTTCAATTAAAAATTGAGCCACCCTTCCATCCAGAACACCCACAGCCGAGCCTCTCACCTGAGAAGACGGGCTGCAAGAGCTGCACTCCACGAGTTTTCACAGTAGCCAAGACACCGAAGCAACCCAAATGTCCATCAACAGATGAATGGATAAGAAGAGCTGGTCCGTGGACACAGTGGACTATTAGCCATGGAAAACAAGGAAACACTGCTCTTTGAGGCACCCGAGATGAGCCTAGAGATCATCACAGAACATGAGTTAAGTCGGAAAGCAAAAGGCATACCGTATGACATCACCTATAGGCGTTATCTAACAGCTGACACAAATGAACATATTTCCACAAAGAAAGACACTCACACACTTAGAAAACAAACTAAGCTTAAGTAAAATGAAAGGTGGGGGGAATGGATAACTTAAGATTAGTGTCACCATATGTGTACAAATACGTATTAAATATATATATCAAACAGACCGACCATATAGCAAGGGAGGTCACCAGAACACTCTGCAATAATTTACATGGGAAGAGGATCTGTACAAGAATATATATATATATATATATATATATATATATATATATATACATATGAAAAGGTACAAATGAACCAGATTCTGTACATATAGGACCAACAGTATTCTAATCATTACCCCGATTTAAACAAATTAAAAGAGCGAACAAGAAGTAATGTGACATACACTTCTGGGGTTTTTTCCTGGCACATTCCATTCTAATTGACAACCTGGGAACAGGACTTCCAGAAGGCTCTGCTGCCCTAGTAACCAGATGTGGGAATGTAGCAATGCTGACGCCTTGTGGCCGTTTCCCACAGCAGCAGCTTTAAAGTCAGTGCTAATGGTCACTCAATATTCACACCCATTGCAGGCTTGTAAATGACACCTGCCCTCCAAAACAAAATCCTGGGGTCGAAAATCGACCAAAAAAGTCCAAAGAGGGCAACCTTCCAAGAAGACAATTTCGAGAGGTTTATTGTACTCACGGTTTTTTTTTTTCTGTTTTTGTTTAACAGAATAAAAAAAGGCGTGGAAAAATGCTGAACCTTAGGAATTATTAGACACGAAAATACACGTTACAAAAACCTATCATGTCACACGACTCAGCATGGCCAGCAGCAAAACTTCTGCAAACAAGAAATGCTGACGGGGTGGTGAAGAAATACGTACCCTCGGTTCTAAGTGGGACGTGGTAAGAGCCCCTAAGGAAAACACAGTGGAGTTGCCTGGAAAGGGTCAACATTGAGCGACCGTTCAATCAAGCATAGCCACTGCTGGGTCTATCACCTGAGAGGATGAGAATCAAAAAGACACGGGCTGGCAATCCTGCAATCCAGCAATGTTTACCATAGCCAACACTTGGAAGCAATGAAAATGCCCAGCCACAGAGGAATGCAGAAAGGAGCAGTGGTCCATGGACACAATGGAAGAGTACTCCAGTGAAAAGTAGAAATTCCATTTTAAAAACAGATATAAGTAAGGAGACATCAGCTTTGGGGGGTTTCTCCAGACACATCCCACCGTCATTGATAACCGAGGAACACCACTGGCAGGAAGGTCTGTTTCACTAGTTACCAGAGTGGGAAACGCAGAAATGCTGCAGCCCTCTGGCCGTTACCTGCAACGGCAGCTTGAAAACCCGTGCTAATGGTCACTTCGTGTGCACAAGTCCTGGAGGGCTGTCAATGAAACCTGCCCTCAAAATGTCTTGAGGGAGGTAGTGGCCAAAATATTTCAAAAGGCGGCACATACGTCAAGAAAAGAATGTGATGAGGTAAGCTACACACACAGTTTGAAGAAAAAAAGGACATCCCTGAAAGCTCAATTTCAAGGCTTTATGAGACGCATGCAAATCCAACCACAGAGGTATGGGCTCACACCAGTCAGAAGAACCATCAGCAACAAGACTACCAACAATTCATGCTGAAGGGGTTGTGGAGAAGTGCATACCCTCTAGGTTAAGTGGGACTTTGCCGCCAGCCGCGGCGGGTCCTCAAAGTGTAGCAACAACCGACGAGAGGGGGTAGGGAACTGAACGCACCAAGGTATGGGATCAGAAGGGCACAAGCAACTGACGCTTGCAAGGCAAGTTTAATAACAAAGCCTAGCCGTATATATACCCCTAAAGCAGGGACTTTGCTTCGTCACGCCTTATCGGCATCAGCTGGTTGGTTGGCTTCTCGGCTTAGTCACACCTTATCAGCATCAGCTGGTTGGTTGGCTGCTCGGCTTCTCCCTCAAAGGCACCAATTTCCCCTCCAGGGTTGCTTTTCCTAGCTTTAGGGAACAACCAGGGACTCCCAGTAACTGAGCAGGTCCCTGGAGCGATTTGGCCAAAGGCCATCTCCTTTTGTATGTTCATACCATAAAGTCCAGGATGCATACCAAGGAGAGTACAGTCGGGCCCTGAGGCTTAGGAGGGTCTTAGTGGCGCCTTCCTCAGAGGGCAATGCTCGCCACAGGACTTCACCTGGTAAGAGGCACTAATGGGAACAGAATGGAGGTGCCTTTACAAGGTAAACACTGAGTTACGATATGATCCAGCAGGCCCACTCGTGGGCCTATAACCTAAGAAAGAAGACAGAAGTGGAAAGACACAGGCAGGCAAATCTGCATTGCAGGAGTATTACAATAGCCAGGACATGGAAGCAAGCAGAAAGTCCATCAACAGATGAGTGGACAAAGAAGAACAGGGACCTGAACAGATGGAATATTAGCCAAGGAACAAAAGGAAACAATGCCATCAACAGCACCATCGGTGAGGCTAGAGTTCATCACGCACCTTGCAGTAAGTCACAGAGCGAAAGATACATAGCCTACGATATCACTTATAGGTGTTCCCTAAAAATTGATATCACTGAAGATATTTCCACAGAGAAAGGCAATCACAGATGCAATAAACAGATTTATGGTTCACCCATGGACAGGTGTGAGAATTGTGTACATTAGGAAATTGGGTTTAAGAGAGGGATACAAACACAGGTGAAATACAAAATCACCAAAGGCCTACAGAATACCAAGAGAAGAGTACTCAACATTGTGTCATAAGCTACATGGGAAAAGGATCCAAAGAAGACTAGATACATGTTTATGTGTAAAAGAGCCACATCTTTCACACCCACAACAAGCAAAACATTGTAATCAAACTTGCTGTGAGAAACAATAAACATTGAATTAAAAAACGAACAAGTCAGTCGTGAGGCACAAACATAAGGGGCTTTTTCCTGGCACAGTCCATTCTAATTGACAACCTAGAATACGACTTCCACGGAGGCTCTGTTGCCCGAGTAACCAGGTTTGGTAAAGGAGACCTGCTGCCGCCTTGTGGCCGTTTCTCAAAACAGCAGCTTTAAACCCAGTGCTAATGGTCACTTGATATTCAAAATCATTGCAGGCCTATAAATGACACCTGCCCTCAAAAACGATTCTTGGGTCGTCCATCGAGGAAAAAAACTCAAAAGATGTGCACACTTCAAAACGACAATTTCAAGAGGCATATTTTGCGCACATTTTGTCTTCTCTTTCTTTCTTTCTCTTGTGATAAATAAAAGGGCATGGAAAAATGCTCAACATCAGGAATTAATAAAGCCATGCAAATCCAGTCGACAGAAACGTTCACCCACCGTCGTCAGAATGATCATCAGCCACAGAGTCTACAAAGAATAAATGCTCAAGGTGTTTTAGAGAACTCTGTGCCCTCTAGCGGCCGCTGGGACGTAACCTGGTAACAGCTAGTAGTGAGAACACCGTGGAGGTGCGTTGAAAGGTAAAAATTGAGCTAACCTGTAATCGGGTAGGCCCACTGATGGGCCTATCTCCCGAGTAGACCAAAATCAAAAAGACACAGGCTGGCCATCCTGCACTGCAGCAACATGTACCATAGCCAAGACTTGGAAGAAACCCAAATGTCCATCAACAGAACAATGCACCAAGAAGAAGGGGGCCCATGCGCACAATGGAACATGAGCCATGGAAGAGCATGCAACAGTGCCGCTGGCACCACCGTAGAAGGATCTAGAGATACCCACCCAAAAGGAAGTACGAAAGAAACCGAAATAGAAATATCCTATGACATCACTTATAGCTGTTACTTCAACATTGATACCCATGAAGTCATTTCCAAGAGAAGGCCGTGCATAGATGCAGAAAACCAACTATGCTTAACCAAGTGGAAAGGTGTAAGGAATGTATGAATTTGGATATGGGGGTTTACAGACATGTACTGATACATATGAAATATATAATCACAAAATACCTAAGGAATACCAAGAGAGGTCGACTCAACACTCTGTAATAACCTACACGGGAAAGGATCCAAAGATGAATAGATTGACACATACATATGATGAACCAGATGCAGTACACCTAGAACACACACCACATTTTTATCCAATTGGCTGTGATACTAGATAACAATTAAATTTTAAAAAACACACAAGAAGTAAGGAGATATAAGCTCTTGGGGGTTTGCCCTGACACACTGCACTCTCATTTGCAGCCTACTAACACAATTTCCAGGAAGCCTCTGTTGCAGGAAAACCCAGAGTTGGAAATGGAGAAATGCTGCCGCCTTGTGGCCGTTTCCCGCAAGAGCGGCTTTAAACGGATAGCTATGGGTCACTTAACATTCACAAGGACTCCGGCCTCTAAAAGACACCTGCCCTCAAAAAAAAAAAATTTCCTGAGCTCGGCCGTGGCCAAAAAAATTCAAAGCAGGCAAATGTGTCAAAGAGATAGTATGATAGAGGTAAGTTTTACTCACTCTTTATCAAAAAAGCAAAATGGAGAAAAGCTCAACCTCAGGAATGATCAGACTCCTCTAAGCTACAAAAAGCTTTCAGCTCACCCAAGTTAACTACCGTCAGCCAAAAGACTACAAACAATAAATGCTGAAGGGGTTTTAGAGAACTCTGTTCCCTCTGTCTGCGGAGGACATGTCTAGTTGTAACAGCCAATAATGAGAACAGAAAGGAGCTGCGTTTTCAATTAAAAATTGAGCCACCCTTCCATCCAGAACACCCACAGCCGAGCCTCTCACCTGAGAAGACGGGCTGCAAGAGCTGCACTCCACGAGTTTTCACAGTAGCCAAGACACCGAAGCAACCCAAATGTCCATCAACAGATGAATGGATAAGAAGAGCTGGTCCGTGGACACAGTGGACTATTAGCCATGGAAAACAAGGAAACACTGCTCTTTGAGGCACCCGAGATGAGCCTAGAGATCATCACAGAACATGAGTTAAGTCGGAAAGCAAAAGGCATACCGTATGACATCACCTATAGGCGTTATCTAACAGCTGACACAAATGAACATATTTCCACAAAGAAAGACACTCACACACTTAGAAAACAAACTAAGCTTAAGTAAAATGAAAGGTGGGGGGAATGGATAAATTAAGATTAGTGTCACCATATGTGTACAAATACGTATTAAATATATATATCAAACAGACCGACCATATAGCAAGGGAGGTCACCAGAACACTCTGCAATAATTTACATGGGAAGAGGATCTGTACAAGAATATATATATATATATATATATATATATATATATATATATATATATATATATATACATATGAAAAGGTACAAATGAACCAGATTCTGTACATATAGGACCAACAGTATTCTAATCATTACCCCGATTTAAACAAATTAAAAGAGCGAACAAGAAGTAATGTGACATACACTTCTGGGGTTTTTTCCTGGCACATTCCATTCTAATTGACAACCTGGGAACAGGACTTCCAGAAGGCTCTGCTGCCCTAGTAACCAGATGTGGGAATGTAGCAATGCTGACGCCTTGTGGCCGTTTCCCACAGCAGCAGCTTTAAAGTCAGTGCTAATGGTCACTCAATATTCACACCCATTGCAGGCTTGTAAATGACACCTGCCCTCCAAAACAAAATCCTGGGGTCGAAAATCGACCAAAAAAGTCGAAAGAGGGCAACCTTCCAAGAAGACAATTTCGAGAGGTTTATTGTACTCACGGTTTTTTTTTTTCTGTTTTTGTTTAACAGAATAAAAAAAGGCGTGGAAAATTGCTGAACCTTAGGAATTATTAGACACGAAAATACACGTTACAAAAACCTATCATGTCACACGACTCAGCATGGCCAGCAGCAAAACTTCTGCAAACAAGAAATGCTGACGGGGTGGTGAAGAAATACGTACCCTCGGTTCTAAGTGGGACGTGGTAAGAGCCCCTAAGGAAAACACAGTGGAGTTGCCTGGAAAGGGTCAACATTGAGCGACCGTTCAATCAAGCATAGCCACTGCTGGGTCTATCACCTGAGAGGATGAGAATCAAAAAGACACGGGCTGGCAATCCTGCAATCCAGCAATGTTTACCATAGCCAACACTTGGAAGCAATGAAAATGCCCAGCCACAGAGGAATGCAGAAAGGAGCAGTGGTCCATGGACACAATGGAAGAGTACTCCAGTGAAAAGTAGAAATTCCATTTTAAAAACAGATATAAGTAAGGAGACATCAGCTTTGGGGGGTTTCTCCAGACACATCCCACCGTCATTGATAACCGAGGAACACCACTGGCAGGAAGGTCTGTTTCACTAGTTACCAGAGTGGGAAACGCAGAAATGCTGCAGCCCTCTGGCCGTTACCTGCAACGGCAGCTTGAAAACCCGTGCTAATGGTCACTTCGTGTGCACAAGTCCTGGAGGGCTGTCAATGAAACCTGCCCTCAAAATGTCTTGAGGGAGGTAGTGGCCAAAATATTTCAAAAGGCGGCACATACGTCAAGAAAAGAATGTGATGAGGTAAGCTACACACACAGTTTGAAGAAAAAAAGGACATCCCTGAAAGCTCAATTTCAAGGCTTTATGAGACGCATGCAAATCCAACCACAGAGGTATCGGCTCACACCAGTCAGAAGAACCATCAGCAACAAGACTACCAACAATTCATGCTGAAGGGGTTGTGGAGAAGTGCATACCCTCTAGGTTAAGTGGGACTTTGCCGCCAGCCGCGGCGGGTCCTCAAAGTGTAGCAACAACCGACGAGAGGGGGTAGGGAACTGAACGCACCAAGGTATGGGATCAGAAGGGCACAAGCAACTGACGCTTGCAAGGCAAGTTTAATAACAAAGCCTAGCCGTATATATACCCCTAAAGCAGGGACTTTGCTTCGTCACGCCTTATCGGCATCAGCTGGTTGGTTGGCTTCTCGGCTTAGTCACACCTTATCAGCATCAGCTGGTTGGTTGGCTGCTCGGCTTCTCCCTCAAAGGCACCAATTTCCCCTCCAGGGTTGCTTTTCCTAGCTTTAGGGAACAACCAGGGACTCCCAGTAACTGAGCAGGTCCCTGGAGCGATTTGGCCAAAGGCCATCTCCTTTTGTATGTTCATACCATAAAGTCCAGGATGCATACCAAGGAGAGTACAGTCGGGCCCTGAGGCTTAGGAGGGTCTTAGTGGCGCCTTCCTCAGAGGGCAATGCTCGCCACAGGACTTCACCTGGTAAGAGGCACTAATGGGAACAGAATGGAGGTGCCTTTACAAGGTAAACACTGAGTTACGATATGATCCAGCAGGCCCACTCGTGGGCCTATAACCTAAGAAAGAAGACAGAAGTGGAAAGACACAGGCAGGCAAATCTGCATTGCAGGAGTATTACAATAGCCAGGACATGGAAGCAAGCAGAAAGTCCATCAACAGATGAGTGGACAAAGAAGAACAGGGACCTGAACAGATGGAATATTAGCCAAGGAACAAAAGGAAACAATGCCATCAACAGCACCATCGGTGAGGCTAGAGTTCATCACGCACCTTGCAGTAAGTCACAGAGCGAAAGATACATAGCCTACGATATCACTTATAGGTGTTCCCTAAAAATTGATATCACTGAAGATATTTCCACAGAGAAAGGCAATCACAGATGCAATAAACAGATTTATGGTTCACCCATGGACAGGTGTGAGAATTGTGTACATTAGGAAATTGGGTTTAAGAGAGGGATACAAACACAGGTGAAATACAAAATCACCAAAGGCCTACAGAATACCAAGAGAAGAGTACTCAACATTGTGTCATAAGCTACATGGGAAAAGGATCCAAAGAAGACTAGATACATGTTTATGTGTAAAAGAGCCACATCTTTCACACCCACAACAAGCAAAACATTGTAATCAAACTTGCTGTGAGAAACAATAAACATTGAATTAAAAAACGAACAAGTCAGTCGTGAGGCACAAACATAAGGGGCTTTTTCCTGGCACAGTCCATTCTAATTGACAACCTAGAATACGACTTCCACGGAGGCTCTGTTGCCCGAGTAACCAGGTTTGGTAAAGGAGACCTGCTGCCGCCTTGTGGCCGTTTCTCAAAACAGCAGCTTTAAACCCAGTGCTAATGGTCACTTGATATTCAAAATCATTGCAGGCCTATAAATGACACCTGCCCTCAAAAACGATTCTTGGGTCGTCCATCGAGGAAAAAAACTCAAAAGATGTGCACACTTCAAAACGACAATTTCAAGAGGCATATTTTGCGCACATTTTGTCTTCTCTTTCTTTCTTTCTCTTGTGATAAATAAAAGGGCATGGAAAAATGCTCAACATCAGGAATTAATAAAGCCATGCAAATCCAGTCGACAGAAACGTTCACCCACCGTCGTCAGAATGATCATCAGCCACAGAGTCTACAAAGAATAAATGCTCAAGGTGTTTTAGAGAACTCTGTGCCCTCTAGCGGCCGCTGGGACGTAACCTGGTAACAGCTAGTAGTGAGAACACCGTGGAGGTGCGTTGAAAGGTAAAAATTGAGCTAACCTGTAATCGGGTAGGCCCACTGATGGGCCTATCTCCCGAGTAGACCAAAATCAAAAAGACACAGGCTGGCCATCCTGCACTGCAGCAACATGTACCATAGCCAAGACTTGGAAGAAACCCAAATGTCCATCAACAGAACAATGCACCAAGAAGAAGGGGGCCCATGCGCACAATGGAACATGAGCCATGGAAGAGCATGCAACAGTGCCGCTGGCACCACCGTAGAAGGATCTAGAGATACCCACCCAAAAGGAAGTACGAAAGAAACCGAAATAGAAATATCCTATGACATCACTTATAGCTGTTACTTCAACATTGATACCCATGAAGTCATTTCCAAGAGAAGGCCGTGCATAGATGCAGAAAACCAACTATGCTTAACCAAGTGGAAAGGTGTAAGGAATGTATGAATTTGGATATGGGGGTTTACAGACATGTACTGATACATATGAAATATATAATCACAAAATACCTAAGGAATACCAAGAGAGGTCGACTCAACACTCTGTAATAACCTACACGGGAAAGGATCCAAAGATGAATAGATTGACACATACATATGATGAACCAGATGCAGTACACCTAGAACACACACCACATTTTTATCCAATTGGCTGTGATACTAGATAACAATTAAATTTTAAAAAACACACAAGAAGTAAGGAGATATAAGCTCTTGGGGGTTTGCCCTGACACACTGCACTCTCATTTGCAGCCTACTAACACAATTTCCAGGAAGCCTCTGTTGCAGGAAAACCCAGAGTTGGAAATGGAGAAATGCTGCCGCCTTGTGGCCGTTTCCCGCAAGAGCGGCTTTAAACGGATAGCTATGGGTCACTTAACATTCACAAGGACTCCGGCCTCTAAAAGACACCTGCCCTCAAAAAAAAAAAATTTCCTGAGCTCGGCCGTGGCCAAAAAAATTCAAAGCAGGCAAATGTGTCAAAGAGATAGTATGATAGAGGTAAGTTTTACTCACTCTTTATCAAAAAAGCAAAATGGAGAAAAGCTCAACCTCAGGAATGATCAGACTCCTCTAAGCTACAAAAAGCTTTCAGCTCACCCAAGTTAACTACCGTCAGCCAAAAGACTACAAACAATAAATGCTGAAGGGGTTTTAGAGAACTCTGTTCCCTCTGTCTGCGGAGGACATGTCTAGTTGTAACAGCCAATAATGAGAACAGAAAGGAGCTGCGTTTTCAATTAAAAATTGAGCCACCCTTCCATCCAGAACACCCACAGCCGAGCCTCTCACCTGAGAAGACGGGCTGCAAGAGCTGCACTCCACGAGTTTTCACAGTAGCCAAGACACCGAAGCAACCCAAATGTCCATCAACAGATGAATGGATAAGAAGAGCTGGTCCGTGGACACAGTGGACTATTAGCCATGGAAAACAAGGAAACACTGCTCTTTGAGGCACCCGAGATGAGCCTAGAGATCATCACAGAACATGAGTTAAGTCGGAAAGCAAAAGGCATACCGTATGACATCACCTATAGGCGTTATCTAACAGCTGACACAAATGAACATATTTCCACAAAGAAAGACACTCACACACTTAGAAAACAAACTAAGCTTAAGTAAAATGAAAGGTGGGGGGAATGGATAACTTAAGATTAGTGTCACCATATGTGTACAAATACGTATTAAATATATATATCAAACAGACCGACCATATAGCAAGGGAGGTCACCAGAACACTCTGCAATAATTTACATGGGAAGAGGATCTGTACAAGAATATATATATATATATATATATATATATATATATATACATATGAAAAGGTACAAATGAACCAGATTCTGTACATATAGGACCAACAGTATTCTAATCATTACCCCGATTTAAACAAATTAAAAGAGCGAACAAGAAGTAATGTGACATACACTTCTGGGGTTTTTTCCTGGCACATTCCATTCTAATTGACAACCTGGGAACAGGACTTCCAGAAGGCTCTGCTGCCCTAGTAACCAGATGTGGGAATGTAGCAATGCTGACGCCTTGTGGCCGTTTCCCACAGCAGCAGCTTTAAAGTCAGTGCTAATGGTCACTCAATATTCACACCCATTGCAGGCTTGTAAATGACACCTGCCCTCCAAAACAAAATCCTGGGGTCGAAAATCGACCAAAAAAGTCCAAAGAGGGCAACCTTCCAAGAAGACAATTTCGAGAGGTTTATTGTACTCACGGTTTTTTTTTTTCTGTTTTTGTTTAACAGAATAAAAAAAGGCGTGGAAAAATGCTGAACCTTAGGAATTATTAGACACGAAAATACACGTTACAAAAACCTATCATGTCACACGACTCAGCATGGCCAGCAGCAAAACTTCTGCAAACAAGAAATGCTGACGGGGTGGTGAAGAAATACGTACCCTCGGTTCTAAGTGGGACGTGGTAAGAGCCCCTAAGGAAAACACAGTGGAGTTGCCTGGAAAGGGTCAACATTGAGCGACCGTTCAATCAAGCATAGCCACTGCTGGGTCTATCACCTGAGAGGATGAGAATCAAAAAGACACGGGCTGGCAATCCTGCAATCCAGCAATGTTTACCATAGCCAACACTTGGAAGCAATGAAAATGCCCAGCCACAGAGGAATGCAGAAAGGAGCAGTGGTCCATGGACACAATGGAAGAGTACTCCAGTGAAAAGTAGAAATTCCATTTTAAAAACAGATATAAGTAAGGAGACATCAGCTTTGGGGGGTTTCTCCAGACACATCCCACCGTCATTGATAACCGAGGAACACCACTGGCAGGAAGGTCTGTTTCACTAGTTACCAGAGTGGGAAACGCAGAAATGCTGCAGCCCTCTGGCCGTTACCTGCAACGGCAGCTTGAAAACCCGTGCTAATGGTCACTTCGTGTGCACAAGTCCTGGAGGGCTGTCAATGAAACCTGCCCTCAAAATGTCTTGAGGGAGGTAGTGGCCAAAATATTTCAAAAGGCGGCACATACGTCAAGAAAAGAATGTGATGAGGTAAGCTACACACACAGTTTGAAGAAAAAAAGGACATCCCTGAAAGCTCAATTTCAAGGCTTTATGAGACGCATGCAAATCCAACCACAGAGGTATGGGCTCACACCAGTCAGAAGAACCATCAGCAACAAGACTACCAACAATTCATGCTGAAGGGGTTGTGGAGAAGTGCATACCCTCTAGGTTAAGTGGGACTTTGCCGCCAGCCGCGGCGGGTCCTCAAAGTGTAGCAACAACCGACGAGAGGGGGTAGGGAACTGAACGCACCAAGGTATGGGATCAGAAGGGCACAAGCAACTGACGCTTGCAAGGCAAGTTTAATAACAAAGCCTAGCCGTATATATACCCCTAAAGCAGGGACTTTGCTTCGTCACGCCTTATCGGCATCAGCTGGTTGGTTGGCTTCTCGGCTTAGTCACACCTTATCAGCATCAGCTGGTTGGTTGGCTGCTCGGCTTCTCCCTCAAAGGCACCAATTTCCCCTCCAGGGTTGCTTTTCCTAGCTTTAGGGAACAACCAGGGACTCCCAGTAACTGAGCAGGTCCCTGGAGCGATTTGGCCAAAGGCCATCTCCTTTTGTATGTTCATACCATAAAGTCCAGGATGCATACCAAGGAGAGTACAGTCGGGCCCTGAGGCTTAGGAGGGTCTTAGTGGCGCCTTCCTCAGAGGGCAATGCTCGCCACAGGACTTCACCTGGTAAGAGGCACTAATGGGAACAGAATGGAGGTGCCTTTACAAGGTAAACACTGAGTTACGATATGATCCAGCAGGCCCACTCGTGGGCCTATAACCTAAGAAAGAAGACAGAAGTGGAAAGACACAGGCAGGCAAATCTGCATTGCAGGAGTATTACAATAGCCAGGACATGGAAGCAAGCAGAAAGTCCATCAACAGATGAGTGGACAAAGAAGAACAGGGACCTGAACAGATGGAATATTAGCCAAGGAACAAAAGGAAACAATGCCATCAACAGCACCATCGGTGAGGCTAGAGTTCATCACGCACCTTGCAGTAAGTCACAGAGCGAAAGATACATAGCCTACGATATCACTTATAGGTGTTCCCTAAAAATTGATATCACTGAAGATATTTCCACAGAGAAAGGCAATCACAGATGCAATAAACAGATTTATGGTTCACCCATGGACAGGTGTGAGAATTGTGTACATTAGGAAATTGGGTTTAAGAGAGGGATACAAACACAGGTGAAATACAAAATCACCAAAGGCCTACAGAATACCAAGAGAAGAGTACTCAACATTGTGTCATAAGCTACATGGGAAAAGGATCCAAAGAAGACTAGATACATGTTTATGTGTAAAAGAGCCACATCTTTCACACCCACAACAAGCAAAACATTGTAATCAAACTTGCTGTGAGAAACAATAAACATTGAATTAAAAAACGAACAAGTCAGTCGTGAGGCACAAACATAAGGGGCTTTTTCCTGGCACAGTCCATTCTAATTGACAACCTAGAATACGACTTCCACGGAGGCTCTGTTGCCCGAGTAACCAGGTTTGGTAAAGGAGACCTGCTGCCGCCTTGTGGCCGTTTCTCAAAACAGCAGCTTTAAACCCAGTGCTAATGGTCACTTGATATTCAAAATCATTGCAGGCCTATAAATGACACCTGCCCTCAAAAACGATTCTTGGGTCGTCCATCGAGGAAAAAAACTCAAAAGATGTGCACACTTCAAAACGACAATTTCAAGAGGCATATTTTGCGCACATTTTGTCTTCTCTTTCTTTCTTTCTCTTGTGATAAATAAAAGGGCATGGAAAAATGCTCAACATCAGGAATTAATAAAGCCATGCAAATCCAGTCGACAGAAACGTTCACCCACCGTCGTCAGAATGATCATCAGCCACAGAGTCTACAAAGAATAAATGCTCAAGGTGTTTTAGAGAACTCTGTGCCCTCTAGCGGCCGCTGGGACGTAACCTGGTAACAGCTAGTAGTGAGAACACCGTGGAGGTGCGTTGAAAGGTAAAAATTGAGCTAACCTGTAATCGGGTAGGCCCACTGATGGGCCTATCTCCCGAGTAGACCAAAATCAAAAAGACACAGGCTGGCCATCCTGCACTGCAGCAACATGTACCATAGCCAAGACTTGGAAGAAACCCAAATGTCCATCAACAGAACAATGCACCAAGAAGAAGGGGGCCCATGCGCACAATGGAACATGAGCCATGGAAGAGCATGCAACAGTGCCGCTGGCACCACCGTAGAAGGATCTAGAGATACCCACCCAAAAGGAAGTACGAAAGAAACCGAAATAGAAATATCCTATGACATCACTTATAGCTGTTACTTCAACATTGATACCCATGAAGTCATTTCCAAGAGAAGGCCGTGCATAGATGCAGAAAACCAACTATGCTTAACCAAGTGGAAAGGTGTAAGGAATGTATGAATTTGGATATGGGGGTTTACAGACATGTACTGATACATATGAAATATATAATCACAAAATACCTAAGGAATACCAAGAGAGGTCGACTCAACACTCTGTAATAACCTACACGGGAAAGGATCCAAAGATGAATAGATTGACACATACATATGATGAACCAGATGCAGTACACCTAGAACACACACCACATTTTTATCCAATTGGCTGTGATACTAGATAACAATTAAATTTTAAAAAACACACAAGAAGTAAGGAGATATAAGCTCTTGGGGGTTTGCCCTGACACACTGCACTCTCATTTGCAGCCTACTAACACAATTTCCAGGAAGCCTCTGTTGCAGGAAAACCCAGAGTTGGAAATGGAGAAATGCTGCCGCCTTGTGGCCGTTTCCCGCAAGAGCGGCTTTAAACGGATAGCTATGGGTCACTTAACATTCACAAGGACTCCGGCCTCTAAAAGACACCTGCCCTCAAAAAAAAAAAATTTCCTGAGCTCGGCCGTGGCCAAAAAAATTCAAAGCAGGCAAATGTGTCAAAGAGATAGTATGATAGAGGTAAGTTTTACTCACTCTTTATCAAAAAAGCAAAATGGAGAAAAGCTCAACCTCAGGAATGATCAGACTCCTCTAAGCTACAAAAAGCTTTCAGCTCACCCAAGTTAACTACCGTCAGCCAAAAGACTACAAACAATAAATGCTGAAGGGGTTTTAGAGAACTCTGTTCCCTCTGTCTGCGGAGGACATGTCTAGTTGTAACAGCCAATAATGAGAACAGAAAGGAGCTGCGTTTTCAATTAAAAATTGAGCCACCCTTCCATCCAGAACACCCACAGCCGAGCCTCTCACCTGAGAAGACGGGCTGCAAGAGCTGCACTCCACGAGTTTTCACAGTAGCCAAGACACCGAAGCAACCCAAATGTCCATCAACAGATGAATGGATAAGAAGAGCTGGTCCGTGGACACAGTGGACTATTAGCCATGGAAAACAAGGAAACACTGCTCTTTGAGGCACCCGAGATGAGCCTAGAGATCATCACAGAACATGAGTTAAGTCGGAAAGCAAAAGGCATACCGTATGACATCACCTATAGGCGTTATCTAACAGCTGACACAAATGAACATATTTCCACAAAGAAAGACACTCACACACTTAGAAAACAAACTAAGCTTAAGTAAAATGAAAGGTGGGGGGAATGGATAAATTAAGATTAGTGTCACCATATGTGTACAAATACGTATTAAATATATATATCAAACAGACCGACCATATAGCAAGGGAGGTCACCAGAACACTCTGCAATAATTTACATGGGAAGAGGATCTGTACAAGAATATATATATATATATATATATATATATATATATATATATATATATATATATATACATATGAAAAGGTACAAATGAACCAGATTCTGTACATATAGGACCAACAGTATTCTAATCATTACCCCGATTTAAACAAATTAAAAGAGCGAACAAGAAGTAATGTGACATACACTTCTGGGGTTTTTTCCTGGCACATTCCATTCTAATTGACAACCTGGGAACAGGACTTCCAGAAGGCTCTGCTGCCCTAGTAACCAGATGTGGGAATGTAGCAATGCTGACGCCTTGTGGCCGTTTCCCACAGCAGCAGCTTTAAAGTCAGTGCTAATGGTCACTCAATATTCACACCCATTGCAGGCTTGTAAATGACACCTGCCCTCCAAAACAAAATCCTGGGGTCGAAAATCGACCAAAAAAGTCGAAAGAGGGCAACCTTCCAAGAAGACAATTTCGAGAGGTTTATTGTACTCACGGTTTTTTTTTTTCTGTTTTTGTTTAACAGAATAAAAAAAGGCGTGGAAAATTGCTGAACCTTAGGAATTATTAGACACGAAAATACACGTTACAAAAACCTATCATGTCACACGACTCAGCATGGCCAGCAGCAAAACTTCTGCAAACAAGAAATGCTGACGGGGTGGTGAAGAAATACGTACCCTCGGTTCTAAGTGGGACGTGGTAAGAGCCCCTAAGGAAAACACAGTGGAGTTGCCTGGAAAGGGTCAACATTGAGCGACCGTTCAATCAAGCATAGCCACTGCTGGGTCTATCACCTGAGAGGATGAGAATCAAAAAGACACGGGCTGGCAATCCTGCAATCCAGCAATGTTTACCATAGCCAACACTTGGAAGCAATGAAAATGCCCAGCCACAGAGGAATGCAGAAAGGAGCAGTGGTCCATGGACACAATGGAAGAGTACTCCAGTGAAAAGTAGAAATTCCATTTTAAAAACAGATATAAGTAAGGAGACATCAGCTTTGGGGGGTTTCTCCAGACACATCCCACCGTCATTGATAACCGAGGAACACCACTGGCAGGAAGGTCTGTTTCACTAGTTACCAGAGTGGGAAACGCAGAAATGCTGCAGCCCTCTGGCCGTTACCTGCAACGGCAGCTTGAAAACCCGTGCTAATGGTCACTTCGTGTGCACAAGTCCTGGAGGGCTGTCAATGAAACCTGCCCTCAAAATGTCTTGAGGGAGGTAGTGGCCAAAATATTTCAAAAGGCGGCACATACGTCAAGAAAAGAATGTGATGAGGTAAGCTACACACACAGTTTGAAGAAAAAAAGGACATCCCTGAAAGCTCAATTTCAAGGCTTTATGAGACGCATGCAAATCCAACCACAGAGGTATCGGCTCACACCAGTCAGAAGAACCATCAGCAACAAGACTACCAACAATTCATGCTGAAGGGGTTGTGGAGAAGTGCATACCCTCTAGGTTAAGTGGGACTTTGCCGCCAGCCGCGGCGGGTCCTCAAAGTGTAGCAACAACCGACGAGAGGGGGTAGGGAACTGAACGCACCAAGGTATGGGATCAGAAGGGCACAAGCAACTGACGCTTGCAAGGCAAGTTTAATAACAAAGCCTAGCCGTATATATACCCCTAAAGCAGGGACTTTGCTTCGTCACGCCTTATCGGCATCAGCTGGTTGGTTGGCTTCTCGGCTTAGTCACACCTTATCAGCATCAGCTGGTTGGTTGGCTGCTCGGCTTCTCCCTCAAAGGCACCAATTTCCCCTCCAGGGTTGCTTTTCCTAGCTTTAGGGAACAACCAGGGACTCCCAGTAACTGAGCAGGTCCCTGGAGCGATTTGGCCAAAGGCCATCTCCTTTTGTATGTTCATACCATAAAGTCCAGGATGCATACCAAGGAGAGTACAGTCGGGCCCTGAGGCTTAGGAGGGTCTTAGTGGCGCCTTCCTCAGAGGGCAATGCTCGCCACAGGACTTCACCTGGTAAGAGGCACTAATGGGAACAGAATGGAGGTGCCTTTACAAGGTAAACACTGAGTTACGATATGATCCAGCAGGCCCACTCGTGGGCCTATAACCTAAGAAAGAAGACAGAAGTGGAAAGACACAGGCAGGCAAATCTGCATTGCAGGAGTATTACAATAGCCAGGACATGGAAGCAAGCAGAAAGTCCATCAACAGATGAGTGGACAAAGAAGAACAGGGACCTGAACAGATGGAATATTAGCCAAGGAACAAAAGGAAACAATGCCATCAACAGCACCATCGGTGAGGCTAGAGTTCATCACGCACCTTGCAGTAAGTCACAGAGCGAAAGATACATAGCCTACGATATCACTTATAGGTGTTCCCTAAAAATTGATATCACTGAAGATATTTCCACAGAGAAAGGCAATCACAGATGCAATAAACAGATTTATGGTTCACCCATGGACAGGTGTGAGAATTGTGTACATTAGGAAATTGGGTTTAAGAGAGGGATACAAACACAGGTGAAATACAAAATCACCAAAGGCCTACGGAATACCAAGAGAAGAGTACTCAACATTGTGTCATAAGCTACATGGGAAAAGGATCCAAAGAAGACTAGATACATGTTTATGTGTAAAAGAGCCACATCTTTCACACCCACAACAAGCAAAACATTGTAATCAAACTTGCTGTGAGAAACAATAAACATTGAATTAAAAAACGAACAAGTCAGTCGTGAGGCACAAACATAAGGGGCTTTTTCCTGGCACAGTCCATTCTAATTGACAACCTAGAATACGACTTCCACGGAGGCTCTGTTGCCCGAGTAACCAGGTTTGGTAAAGGAGACCTGCTGCCGCCTTGTGGCCGTTTCTCAAAACAGCAGCTTTAAACCCAGTGCTAATGGTCACTTGATATTCAAAATCATTGCAGGCCTATAAATGACACCTGCCCTCAAAAACGATTCTTGGGTCGTCCATCGAGGAAAAAAACTCAAAAGATGTGCACACTTCAAAACGACAATTTCAAGAGGCATATTTTGCGCACATTTTGTCTTCTCTTTCTTTCTTTCTCTTGTGATAAATAAAAGGGCATGGAAAAATGCTCAACATCAGGAATTAATAAAGCCATGCAAATCCAGTCGACAGAAACGTTCACCCACCGTCGTCAGAATGATCATCAGCCACAGAGTCTACAAAGAATAAATGCTCAAGGTGTTTTAGAGAACTCTGTGCCCTCTAGCGGCCGCTGGGACGTAACCTGGTAACAGCTAGTAGTGAGAACACCGTGGAGGTGCGTTGAAAGGTAAAAATTGAGCTAACCTGTAATCGGGTAGGCCCACTGATGGGCCTATCTCCCGAGTAGACCAAAATCAAAAAGACACAGGCTGGCCATCCTGCACTGCAGCAACATGTACCATAGCCAAGACTTGGAAGAAACCCAAATGTCCATCAACAGAACAATGCACCAAGAAGAAGGGGGCCCATGCGCACAATGGAACATGAGCCATGGAAGAGCATGCAACAGTGCCGCTGGCACCACCGTAGAAGGATCTAGAGATACCCACCCAAAAGGAAGTACGAAAGAAACCGAAATAGAAATATCCTATGACATCACTTATAGCTGTTACTTCAACATTGATACCCATGAAGTCATTTCCAAGAGAAGGCCGTGCATAGATGCAGAAAACCAACTATGCTTAACCAAGTGGAAAGGTGTAAGGAATGTATGAATTTGGATATGGGGGTTTACAGACATGTACTGATACATATGAAATATATAATCACAAAATACCTAAGGAATACCAAGAGAGGTCGACTCAACACTCTGTAATAACCTACACGGGAAAGGATCCAAAGATGAATAGATTGACACATACATATGATGAACCAGATGCAGTACACCTAGAACACACACCACATTTTTATCCAATTGGCTGTGATACTAGATAACAATTAAATTTTAAAAAACACACAAGAAGTAAGGAGATATAAGCTCTTGGGGGTTTGCCCTGACACACTGCACTCTCATTTGCAGCCTACTAACACAATTTCCAGGAAGCCTCTGTTGCAGGAAAACCCAGAGTTGGAAATGGAGAAATGCTGCCGCCTTGTGGCCGTTTCCCGCAAGAGCGGCTTTAAACGGATAGCTATGGGTCACTTAACATTCACAAGGACTCCGGCCTCTAAAAGACACCTGCCCTCAAAAAAAAAAAATTTCCTGAGCTCGGCCGTGGCCAAAAAAATTCAAAGCAGGCAAATGTGTCAAAGAGATAGTATGATAGAGGTAAGTTTTACTCACTCTTTATCAAAAAAGCAAAATGGAGAAAAGCTCAACCTCAGGAATGATCAGACTCCTCTAAGCTACAAAAAGCTTTCAGCTCACCCAAGTTAACTACCGTCAGCCAAAAGACTACAAACAATAAATGCTGAAGGGGTTTTAGAGAACTCTGTTCCCTCTGTCTGCGGAGGACATGTCTAGTTGTAACAGCCAATAATGAGAACAGAAAGGAGCTGCGTTTTCAATTAAAAATTGAGCCACCCTTCCATCCAGAACACCCACAGCCGAGCCTCTCACCTGAGAAGACGGGCTGCAAGAGCTGCACTCCACGAGTTTTCACAGTAGCCAAGACACCGAAGCAACCCAAATGTCCATCAACAGATGAATGGATAAGAAGAGCTGGTCCGTGGACACAGTGGACTATTAGCCATGGAAAACAAGGAAACACTGCTCTTTGAGGCACCCGAGATGAGCCTAGAGATCATCACAGAACATGAGTTAAGTCGGAAAGCAAAAGGCATACCGTATGACATCACCTATAGGCGTTATCTAACAGCTGACACAAATGAACATATTTCCACAAAGAAAGACACTCACACACTTAGAAAACAAACTAAGCTTAAGTAAAATGAAAGGTGGGGGGAATGGATAAATTAAGATTAGTGTCACCATATGTGTACAAATACGTATTAAATATATATATCAAACAGACCGACCATATAGCAAGGGAGGTCACCAGAACACTCTGCAATAATTTACATGGGAAGAGGATCTGTACAAGAATATATATATATATATATATATATATATATATATATATACATATGAAAAGGTACAAATGAACCAGATTCTGTACATATAGGACCAACAGTATTCTAATCATTACCCCGATTTAAACAAATTAAAAGAGCGAACAAGAAGTAATGTGACATACACTTCTGGGGTTTTTTCCTGGCACATTCCATTCTAATTGACAACCTGGGAACAGGACTTCCAGAAGGCTCTGCTGCCCTAGTAACCAGATGTGGGAATGTAGCAATGCTGACGCCTTGTGGCCGTTTCCCACAGCAGCAGCTTTAAAGTCAGTGCTAATGGTCACTCAATATTCACACCCATTGCAGGCTTGTAAATGACACCTGCCCTCCAAAACAAAATCCTGGGGTCGAAAATCGACCAAAAAAGTCGAAAGAGGGCAACCTTCCAAGAAGACAATTTCGAGAGGTTTATTGTACTCACGGTTTTTTTTTTTCTGTTTTTGTTTAACAGAATAAAAAAAGGCGTGGAAAAATGCTGAACCTTAGGAATTATTAGACACGAAAATACACGTTACAAAAACCTATCATGTCACACGACTCAGCATGGCCAGCAGCAAAACTTCTGCAAACAAGAAATGCTGACGGGGTGGTGAAGAAATACGTACCCTCGGTTCTAAGTGGGACGTGGTAAGAGCCCCTAAGGAAAACACAGTGGAGTTGCCTGGAAAGGGTCAACATTGAGCGACCGTTCAATCAAGCATAGCCACTGCTGGGTCTATCACCTGAGAGGATGAGAATCAAAAAGACACGGGCTGGCAATCCTGCAATCCAGCAATGTTTACCATAGCCAACACTTGGAAGCAATGAAAATGCCCAGCCACAGAGGAATGCAGAAAGGAGCAGTGGTCCATGGACACAATGGAAGAGTACTCCAGTGAAAAGTAGAAATTCCATTTTAAAAACAGATATAAGTAAGGAGACATCAGCTTTGGGGGGTTTCTCCAGACACATCCCACCGTCATTGATAACCAAGGAACACCACTGGCAGGAAGGTCTGTTTCACTAGTTACCAGAGTGGGAAACGCAGAAATGCTGCAGCCCTCTGGCCGTTACCTGCAACGGCAGCTTGAAAACCCGTGCTAATGGTCACTTCGTGTGCACAAGTCCTGGAGGGCTGTCAATGAAACCTGCCCTCAAAATGTCTTGAGGGAGGTAGTGGCCAAAATATTTCAAAAGGCGGCACATACTTCAAGAAAAGAATGTGATGAAGTAAGCTACACACACAGTTTGAAGAAAAAAAGGGCATCCCTGAAAGCTCAATTTCAAGGCTTTATGAGACGCATGCAAATCCAACCACAGAGGTATCGGCTCACACCAGTCAGAAGAACCATCAGCAACAAGACTACCAACAATTCATGCTGAAGGGGTTGTGGAGAAGTGCATACCCTCTAGGTTAAGTGGGACTTTGCCGCCAGCCGCGGCGGGTCCTCAAAGTGTAGCAACAACCGACGAGAGGGGGTAGGGAACTGAACGCACCAAGGTATGGGATCAGAAGGGCACAAGCAACTGACGCTTGCAAGGCAAGTTTAATAACAAAGCCTAGCCGTATATATACCCCTAAAGCAGGGACTTTGCTTCGTCACGCCTTATCGGCATCAGCTGGTTGGTTGGCTTCTCGGCTTAGTCACACCTTATCAGCATCAGCTGGTTGGTTGGCTGCTCGGCTTCTCCCTCAAAGGCACCAATTTCCCCTCCAGGGTTGCTTTTCCTAGCTTTAGGGAACAACCAGGGACTCCCAGTAACTGAGCAGGTCCCTGGAGCGATTTGGCCAAAGACCATCTCCTTTTGTATGTTCATACCATAAAGTCCAGGATGCATACCAAGGAGAGTACAGTCGGGCCCTGAGGCTTAGGAGGGTCTTAGTGGCGCCTTCCTCAGAGGGCAATGCTCGCCACAGGACTTCACCTGGTAAGAGGCACTATTGGGAACAGAATGGAGGTGCCTTTACAAGGTAAACACTGAGTTACGATATGATCCAGCAGGCCCACTCCTGGGCCTATAACCTAAGAAAGAAGACAGAAGTGGAAAGACACAGGCAGGCAAATCTGCATTGCAGGAGTATTACAATAGCCAGGACATGGAAGCAAGCAGAAAGTCCATCAACAGATGAGTGGACAAAGAAGAACAGGGACCTGAGCAGATGGAATATTAGCCAAGGAACAAAAGGAAACAATGCCATCAACAGCACCATCGGTGAGGCTAGAGTTCATCACGCACCTTGCAGTAAGTCACAGAGCGAAAGATACATAGCCTACGATATCACTTATAGGTGTTCCCTAAAAATTGATATCACTGAAGATATTTCCACAGAGAAAGGCAATCACAGATGCAATAAACAGATTTATGGTTCACCCATGGACAGGTGTGAGAATTGTGTACATTAGGAAATTGGGTTTAAGAGAGAGATACAAACACAGGTGAAATACAAAATCACCAAAGGCCTACGGAATACCAAGAGAAGAGTACTCAACATTGTGTCATAAGCTACATGGGAAAAGGATCCAAAGAAGACTAGATACGTGTTTATGTGTAAAAGAGCCACATCTTTCACACCTACAACAAGCAAAACATTGTAATCAAACTTGCTGTGAGAAACAATAAACATTGAATTAAAAAACGAACAAGTCAGTCGTGAGGCACAAACATAAGGGGCTTTTTCCTGGCACAGTCCATTCTAATTGACAACCGAGAATACGACTTCCACGGAGGCTCTGTTGCCCGAGTAACCAGGTTTGGTAAAGGAGACCTGCTGCCGCCTTGTGGCCGTTTCTCAAAACAGCAGCTTTAAACCCAGTGCTAATGGTCACTTGATATTCAAAATCATTGCAGGCCTATAAATGACACCTGCCCTCAAAAACGATTCTTGGGTCGTCAATCGAGGAAAAAAACTCAAAAGATGTGCACACTTCAAAACGACAATTTCAAGAGGCATATTTTGCGCACATTTTGTCTTCTCTTTCTTTCTTTCTCTTGTGATAAATAAAAGGGCATGGAAAAATGCTCAACATCAGGAATTAATAAAGCCATGCAAATCCAGTCGACAGAAACGTTCACCCACCGTCGTCAGAATGATCATCAGCCACAGAGTCTACAAAGAATAAATGCTCAAGGTGTTTTAGAGAACTCTGTGCCCTCTAGCGGCCGCTGGGACGTAACCTGGGAACAGCTAGTAGTGAGAACACCGTGGAGGTGCACTGAAAGGTAAAAATTGAGCTAACTGATGGGCCTATCTCCCGAGTAGACCAAAATCAAAAAGACACAGGCTGGCCGTCCTGCACTGCAGCAACATGTACCATCGCCAAGACTTGGAAGAAACCCAAATGTCCATCAACAGAACAATGCACCAAGAAGAAGGGGGCCCATGTGCACAATGGAACATGAGCCACGGAAAAGCATGCAACAGTGCCGCTGGCACCACCGTAGAAGGATCTAGAGATACCCACCCAAAAGGAAGTACGAAAGAAACCGAAATAGAAATATCCTATGACATCACTTATAGCTGTTACTTCAAGATTGATACCCATGAAGTCATTTCCAAGAGAAGGCCGTGCATAGATGCAGAAAACCAACTATGCTTAACCAAGTGGAAAGGTGTAAGGAATGTATCAATTTGGATATGGGGGTTTACAGACATGTACTGATACATATGAAATATATAATCACAAAATACCTAAGGAATACCAGGAGAGGTCGACTCAACACTCTGTAATAACCTACACGGGAAAGGATCCAAAGATGAATAGATTGATACATACATATGATGAACCAGATGCAGTACACCTAGAACACACACCACATTTTTATCCAATTGGCTGTGATACTAGATAACAATTAAATTTTAAAAAACACACAAGAAGTAAGGAGATATAAGCTCTTGGGGGTTTGCCCTGACACACTGCACTCTCATTTGCAGCCTACTAACACAATTTCCAGGAAGCCTCTGTTGCAGGAAAACCCAGAGTTGGAAATGGAGAAATGCTGCCGCCTTGTGGCCGTTTCCCGCAAGAGCGGCTTCAAACGCATAGCTATGGGTCACTTAACATTCATAAGGACTCAGGCCTCTAAAAGACACCTGCCCTCAAAAAAAAAAAATGTCCTGAGCTCGGCCGTGGCCAAAAAAATTCAAAGCAGGCAAATGTGTCAAAGAGATAGTATGATAGAGGTAAGTTTTACTCACTCTTTATCAAAAAAAGGAAAATGGAGAAAAGCTCAACATCAGGAATCATCAGACTCCTCTAAGCTACAAAAAGCTTTCAGCTCACCCAAGTTAACTACCGTCAGCCAAAAGACTACAAACAATAAATGCTGAAGGGGTTTTAGAGAACTCTGTTCCCTCTGTCTGCGGAGGACATGTCTAGTTGTAACAGCCAATAATGAGAACAGAAAGGAGCTGCGTTTTCAATTAAAAATTGAGCCACCCTTCCATCCAGAACACCCACAGCCGAGCCTCTCACCTGAGAAGACGGGCTGCAAGAGCTGCACTCCACGAGTTTTCACAGTAGCCAAGACACCGAAGCAACCCAAATGTCCATCAACAGATGAATGGATAAGAAGAGCTGGTCCGTGGACACAGTGGACTATTAGCCATGGAAAACAAGGAAACACTGCTCTTTGAGGCACCCGAGATGAGCCTAGAGATCATCACAGAACATGAGTTAAGTCGGAAAGCAAAAGGCATACCGTATGACATCACCTATAGGCGTTATCTAACAGCTGACACAAATGAACATATTTCCACAAAGAAAGACACTCACACACTTAGAAAACAAACTAAGCTTAAGTAAAATGAAAGGTGGGGGGAATGGATAAATTAAGATTAGTGTCACCATATGTGTACAAATACGTATTAAATATATATATCAAACAGACCGACCATATAGCAAGGGAGGTCACCAGAACACTCTGCAATAATTTACATGGGAAGAGGATCTGTACAAGAATATATATATATATATATATATATATATATATATATATATATATATACATATAAAACGTACAAATGAACCAGATTCTGTACATATAGGACCAACAGTATTCTAATCATTACCCCGATTTAAACAAATTAAAAGAGCGAACAAGAAGTAATGTGACATACACTTCTGGGGTTTTTTCCTGGCACATTCCATTCTAATTGACAACCTGGGAACAGGACTTCCAGAAGGCTCTGCTGCCCTAGTAACCAGATGTGGGAATGTAGCAATGCTGACGCCTTGTGGCCGTTTCCCACAGCAGCAGCTTTAAAGTCAGTGCTAATGGTCACTCAATATTCACACCCATTGCAGGCTTGTAAATGACACCTGCCCTCCAAAACAAAATCCTGGGGTCGAAAATCGACCAAAAAAGTCCAAAGAGGGCAACCTTCCAAGAAGACAATTTCGAGAGGTTTATTGTACTCACGGTTTTTTTTTTCTGTTTTTGTTTAACAGAATAAAAAAAGGCGTGGAAAAATGCTGAACCTTAGGAATTATTAGACACGAAAATACACGTTACAAAAACCTATCATGTCACACGACTCAGCATGGCCAGCAGCAAAACTTCTGCAAACAAGAAATGCTGACGGGGTGGTGAAGAAATGCGTACCCTCGGTTCTAAGTGGGACGTGGTAAGAGCCCCTAAGGAAAACACAGTGGAGTTGCCTGGAAAGGGTCAACATTGAGCGACCGTTTAATCAAGCATAGCCACTGCTGGGTCTATCACCTGAGAGGATGAGAATCAAAAAGACACGGGCTGGCAATCCTGCAATCCAGCAATGTTTACCATAGCCAACACTTGGAAGCAATGAAAATGCCCAGCCACAGAGGAATGCAGAAAGGAGCAGTGGTCCATGGACACAATGGAAGAGTACTCCAGTGAAAAGTAGAAATTCCATTTTAAAAACAGATATAAGTAAGGAGACATCAGCTTTGGGGGGTTTCTCCAGACACATCCCACCGTCATTGATAACCAAGGAACACCACTGGCAGGAAGGCCTGTTTCACTAGTTACCAGAGTGGGAAACGCAGAAATGCTGCAGCCCTCTGGCCGTTACCTGCAACGGCAGCTTGAAAACCCGTGCTAATGGTCACTTCGTGTGCACAAGTCCTGGAGGGCTGTCAATGAAACCTGCCCTCAAAATGTCTTGAGGGAGGTAGTGGCCAAAATATTTCAAAAGGCGGCACATAGTTCAAGAAAAGAATGTGATGAGGTAAGCTACACACACACAGTTTGAAGAAAAAAAGGGCATCCCTGAAAGCTCAATTTCAAGGCTTTATGAGACGCATGCAAATCCAACCACAGAGGTATCGGCTCACACCAGTCAGAAGAACCATCAGCAACAAGACTACCAACAATTCATGCTGAAGGGGTTGTGGAGAAGTGCATACCCTCTAGGTTAAGTGGGACTTTGCCGCCAGCCGCGGCGGGTCCTCAAAGTGTAGCAACAACCGACGAGAGGGGGTAGGGAACTGAACGCACCAAGGTATGGGATCAGAAGGGCACAAGCAACTGACGCTTGCAAGGCAAGTTTAATAACAAAGCATAGCCGTATATATACCCCTAAAGCAGGGAATTTGCTTCGTCACGCCTTATCGGCATCAGCTGGTTGGTTGGCTTCTCGGCTTAGTCACACCTTATCAGCATCAGCTGGTTGGTTGGCTGCTCGGCTTCTCCCTCAAAGGCACCAATTTCCCCTCCAGGGTTGCTTTTCCTAGCTTTAGGGAACAACCAGGGACTCCCAGTAACTGAGCAGGTCCCTGGAGCGATTTGGCCAAAGACCATCTCCTTTTGTATGTTCATACCATAAAGTCCAGGATGCATACCAAGGAGAGTACAGTCGGGCCCTGAGGCTTAGGAGGGTCTTAGTGGCGCCTTCCTCAGAGGGCAATGCTCGCCACAGGACTTCACCTGGTAAGAGGCACTATTGGGAACAGAATGGAGGTGCCTTTACAAGGTAAACACTGAGTTACGATATGATCCAGCAGGCCCACTCCTGGGCCTATAACCTAAGAAAGAAGACAGAAGTGGAAAGACACAGGCAGGCAAATCTGCATTGCAGGAGTATTACAATAGCCAGGACATGGAAGCAAGCAGAAAGTCCATCAACAGATGAGTGGACAAAGAAGAACAGGGACCTGAGCAGATGGAATATTAGCCAAGGAACAAAAGGAAACAATGCCATCAACAGCACCATCGGTGAGGCTAGAGTTCATCACGCACCTTGCAGTAAGTCACAGAGCGAAAGATACATAGCCTACGATATCACTTATAGGTGTTCCCTAAAAATTGATATCACTGAAGATATTTCCACAGAGAAAGGCAATCACAGATGCAATAAACAGATTTATGGTTCACCCATGGACAGGTGTGAGAATTGTGTACATTAGGAAATTGGGTTTAAGAGAGAGATACAAACACAGGTGAAATACAAAATCACCAAAGGCCTACGGAATACCAAGAGAAGAGTACTCAACATTGTGTCATAAGCTACATGGGAAAAGGATCCAAAGAAGACTAGATACGTGTTTATGTGTAAAAGAGCCACATCTTTCACACCTACAACAAGCAAAACATTGTAATCAAACTTGCTGTGAGAAACAATAAACATTGAATTAAAAAACGAACAAGTCAGTCGTGAGGCACAAACATAAGGGGCTTTTTCCTGGCACAGTCCATTCTAATTGACAACCGAGAATACGACTTCCACGGAGGCTCTGTTGCCCGAGTAACCAGGTTTGGTAAAGGAGACCTGCTGCCGCCTTGTGGCCGTTTCTCAAAACAGCAGCTTTAAACCCAGTGCTAATGGTCACTTGATATTCAAAATCATTGCAGGCCTATAAATGACACCTGCCCTCAAAAACGATTCTTGGGTCGTCAATCGAGGAAAAAAACTCAAAAGATGTGCACACTTCAAAACGACAATTTCAAGAGGCATATTTTGCGCACATTTTGTCTTCTCTTTCTTTCTTTCTCTTGTGATAAATAAAAGGGCATGGAAAAATGCTCAACATCAGGAATTAATAAAGCCATGCAAATCCAGTCGACAGAAACGTTCACCGACCGTCGTCAGAATGATCATCAGCCACAGAGTCTACAAAGAATAAATGCTCAAGGTGTTTTAGAGAACTCTGTGCCCTCTAGCGGCCGCTGGGACGTAACCTGGGAACAGCTAGTAGTGAGAACACCGTGGAGGTGCACTGAAAGGTAAAAATTGAGCTAACTGATGGGCCTATCTCCCGAGTAGACCAAAATCAAAAAGACACAGGCTGGCCGTCCTGCACTGCAGCAACATGTACCATCGCCAAGACTTGGAAGAAACCCAAATGTCCATCAACAGAACAATGCACCAAGAAGAAGGGGGCCCATGTGCACAATGGAACATGAGCCACGGAAAAGCATGCAACAGTGCCGCTGGCACCACCGTAGAAGGATCTAGAGATACCCACCCAAAAGGAAGTACGAAAGAAACCGAAATAGAAATATCCTATGACATCACTTATAGCTGTTACTTCAAGATTGATACCCATGAAGTCATTTCCAAGAGAAGGCCGTGCATAGATGCAGAAAACCAACTATGCTTAACCAAGTGGAAAGGTGTAAGGAATGTATCAATTTGGATATGGGGGTTTACAGACATGTACTGATACATATGAAATATATAATCACAAAATACCTAAGGAATACCAGGAGAGGTCGACTCAACACTCTGTAATAACCTACACGGGAAAGGATCCAAAGATGAATAGATTGACACATACATATGATGAACCAGATGCAGTACACCTAGAACACACACCACATTTTTATCCAATTGGCTGTGATACTAGATAACAATTAAATTTTAAAAAACACACAAGAAGTAAGGAGATATAAGCTCTTGGGGGTTTGCCCTGACACACTGCACTCTCATTTGCAGCCTACTAACACAATTTCCAGGAAGCCTCTGTTGCAGGAAAACCCAGAGTTGGAAATGGAGAAATGCTGCCGCCTTGTGGCCGTTTCCCGCAAGAGCGGCTTCAAACGCATAGCTATGGGTCACTTAACATTCATAAGGACTCAGGCCTCTAAAAGACACCTGCCCTCAAAAAAAAAAAATGTCCTGAGCTCGGCCGTGGCCAAAAAAATTCAAAGCAGGCAAATGTGTCAAAGAGATAGTATGATAGAGGTAAGTTTTACTCACTCTTTATCAAAAAAAGGAAAATGGAGAAAAGCTCAACATCAGGAATCATCAGACTCCTCTAAGCTACAAAAAGCTTTCAGCTCACCCAAGTTAACTACCGTCAGCCAAAAGACTACAAACAATAAATGCTGAAGGGGTTTTAGAGAACTCTGTTCCCTCTGTCTGCGGAGGACATGTCTAGTTGTAACAGCCAATAATGAGAACAGAAAGGAGCTGCGTTTTCAATTAAAAATTGAGCCACCCTTCCATCCAGAACACCCACAGCCGAGCCTCTCACCTGAGAAGACGGGCTGCAAGAGCTGCACTCCACGAGTTTTCACAGTAGCCAAGACACCGAAGCAACCCAAATGTCCATCAACAGATGAATGGATAAGAAGAGCTGGTCCGTGGACACAGTGGACTATTAGCCATGGAAAACAAGGAAACACTGCTCTTTGAGGCACCCGAGATGAGCCTAGAGATCATCACAGAACATGAGTTAAGTCGGAAAGCAAAAGGCATACCGTATGACATCACCTATAGGCGTTATCTAACAGCTGACACAAATGAACATATTTCCACAAAGAAAGACACTCACACACTTAGAAAACAAACTAAGCTTAAGTAAAATGAAAGGTGGGGGGAATGGATAAATTAAGATTAGTGTCACCATATGTGTACAAATACGTATTAAATATATATATCAAACAGACCGACCATATAGCAAGGGAGGTCACCAGAACACTCTGCAATAATTTACATGGGAAGAGGATCTGTACAAGAATATATATATATATATATATATATATATACATATAAAACGTACAAATGAACCAGATTCTGTACATATAGGACCAACAGTATTCTAATCATTACCCCGATTTAAACAAATTAAAAGAGCGAACAAGAAGTAATGTGACATACACTTCTGGGGTTTTTTCCTGGCACATTCCATTCTAATTGACAACCTGGGAACAGGACTTCCAGAAGGCTCTGCTGCCCTAGTAACCAGATGTGGGAATGTAGCAATGCTGACGCCTTGTGGCCGTTTCCCACAGCAGCAGCTTTAAAGTCAGTGCTAATGGTCACTCAATATTCACACCCATTGCAGGCTTGTAAATGACACCTGCCCTCCAAAACAAAATCCTGGGGTCGAAAATCGACCAAAAAAGTCCAAAGAGGGCAACCTTCCAAGAAGACAATTTCGAGAGGTTTATTGTACTCACGGTTTTTTTTTTCTGTTTTTGTTTAACAGAATAAAAAAAGGCGTGGAAAAATGCTGAACCTTAGGAATTATTAGACACGAAAATACACGTTACAAAAACCTATCATGTCACACGACTCAGCATGGCCAGCAGCAAAACTTCTGCAAACAAGAAATGCTGACGGGGTGGTGAAGAAATGCGTACCCTCGGTTCTAAGTGGGACGTGGTAAGAGCCCCTAAGGAAAACACAGTGGAGTTGCCTGGAAAGGGTCAACATTGAGCGACCGTTCAATCAAGCATAGCCACTGCTGGGTCTATCACCTGAGAGGATGAGAATCAAAAAGACACGGGCTGGCAATCCTGCAATCCAGCAATGTTTACCATAGCCAACACTTGGAAGCAATGAAAATGCCCAGCCACAGAGGAATGCAGAAAGGAGCAGTGGTCCATGGACACAATGGAAGAGTACTCCAGTGAAAAGTAGAAATTCCATTTTAAAAACAGATATAAGTAAGGAGACATCAGCTTTGGGGGGTTTCTCCAGACACATCCCACCGTCATTGATAACCGAGGAACACCACTGGCAGGAAGGTCTGTTTCACTAGTTACCAGAGTGGGAAACGCAGAAATGCTGCAGCCCTCTGGCCGTTACCTGCAACGGCAGCTTGAAAACCCGTGCTAATGGTCACTTCGTGTGCACAAGTCCTGGAGGGCTGTCAATGAAACCTGCCCTCAAAATGTCTTGAGGGAGGTAGTGGCCAAAATATTTCAAAAGGCGGCACATACGTCAAGAAAAGAATGTGATGAGGTAAGCTACACACACAGTTTGAAGAAAAAAAGGACATCCCTGAAAGCTCAATTTCAAGGCTTTATGAGACGCATGCAAATCCAACCACAGAGGTATCGGCTCACACCAGTCAGAAGAACCATCAGCAACAAGACTACCAACAATTCATGCTGAAGGGGTTGTGGAGAAGTGCATACCCTCTAGGTTAAGTGGGACTTTGCCGCCAGCCGCGGCGGGTCCTCAAAGTGTAGCAACAACCGACGAGAGGGGGTAGGGAACTGAACGCACCAAGGTATGGGATCAGAAGGGCACAAGCAACTGACGCTTGCAAGGCAAGTTTAATAACAAAGCCTAGCCGTATATATACCCCTAAAGCAGGGACTTTGCTTCGTCACGCCTTATCGGCATCAGCTGGTTGGTTGGCTTCTCGGCTTAGTCACACCTTATCAGCATCAGCTGGTTGGTTGGCTGCTCGGCTTCTCCCTCAAAGGCACCAATTTCCCCTCCAGGGTTGCTTTTCCTAGCTTTAGGGAACAACCAGGGACTCCCAGTAACTGAGCAGGTCCCTGGAGCGATTTGGCCAAAGGCCATCTCCTTTTGTATGTTCATACCATAAAGTCCAGGATGCATACCAAGGAGAGTACAGTCGGGCCCTGAGGCTTAGGAGGGTCTTAGTGGCGCCTTCCTCAGAGGGCAATGCTCGCCACAGGACTTCACCTGGTAAGAGGCACTAATGGGAACAGAATGGAGGTGCCTTTACAAGGTAAACACTGAGTTACGATATGATCCAGCAGGCCCACTCGTGGGCCTATAACCTAAGAAAGAAGACAGAAGTGGAAAGACACAGGCAGGCAAATCTGCATTGCAGGAGTATTACAATAGCCAGGACATGGAAGCAAGCAGAAAGTCCATCAACAGATGAGTGGACAAAGAAGAACAGGGACCTGAACAGATGGAATATTAGCCAAGGAACAAAAGGAAACAATGCCATCAACAGCACCATCGGTGAGGCTAGAGTTCATCACGCACCTTGCAGTAAGTCACAGAGCGAAAGATACATAGCCTACGATATCACTTATAGGTGTTCCCTAAAAATTGATATCACTGAAGATATTTCCACAGAGAAAGGCAATCACAGATGCAATAAACAGATTTATGGTTCACCCATGGACAGGTGTGAGAATTGTGTACATTAGGAAATTGGGTTTAAGAGAGAGATACAAACACAGGTGAAATACAAAATCACCAAAGGCCTACGGAATACCAAGAGAAGAGTACTCAACATTGTGTCATAAGCTACATGGGAAAAGGATCCAAAGAAGACTAGATACGTGTTTATGTGTAAAAGAGCCACATCTTTCACACCTACAACAAGCAAAACATTGTAATCAAACTTGCTGTGAGAAACAATAAACATTGAATTAAAAAACGAACAAGTCAGTCGTGAGGCACAAACATAAGGGGCTTTTTCCTGGCACAGTCCATTCTAATTGACAACCGAGAATACGACTTCCACGGAGGCTCTGTTGCCCGAGTAACCAGGTTTGGTAAAGGAGACCTGCTGCCGCCTTGTGGCCGTTTCTCAAAACAGCAGCTTTAAACCCAGTGCTAATGGTCACTTGATATTCAAAATCATTGCAGGCCTATAAATGACACCTGCCCTCAAAAACGATTCTTGGGTCGTCAATCGAGGAAAAAAACTCAAAAGATGTGCACACTTCAAAACGACAATTTCAAGAGGCATATTTTGCGCACATTTTGTCTTCTCTTTCTTTCTTTCTCTTGTGATAAATAAAAGGGCATGGAAAAATGCTCAACATCAGGAATTAATAAAGCCATGCAAATCCAGTCGACAGAAACGTTCACCCACCGTCGTCAGAATGATCATCAGCCACAGAGTCTACAAAGAATAAATGCTCAAGGTGTTTTAGAGAACTCTGTGCCCTCTAGCGGCCGCTGGGACGTAACCTGGTAACAGCTAGTAGTGAGAACACCGTGGAGGTGCGTTGAAAGGTAAAAATTGAGCTAACCTGTAATCGGGTAGGCCCACTGATGGGCCTATCTCCCGAGTAGACCAAAATCAAAAAGACACAGGCTGGCCATCCTGCACTGCAGCAACATGTACCATCGCCAAGACTTGGAAGAAACCCAAATGTCCATCAACAGAACAATGCACCAAGAAGAAGGGGGCCCATGTGCACAATGGAACATGAGCCACGGAAGAGCATGCAACAGTGCCGCTGGCACCACCGTAGAAGGATCTAGAGATACCCACCCAAAAGGAAGTACGAAAGAAACCGAAATAGAAATATCCTATGACATCACTTATAGCTGTTACTTCAACATTGATACCCATGAAGTCATTTCCAAGAGAAGGCCGTGCATAGATGCAGAAAACCAACTATGCTTAACCAAGTGGAAAGGTGTAAGGAATGTATGAATTTGGATATGGGGGTTTACAGACATGTACTGATACATATGAAATATATAATCACAAAATACCTAAGGAATACCAGGAGAGGTCGACTCAACACTCTGTAATAACCTACACGGGAAAGGATCCAAAGATGAATAGATTGATACATACATATGATGAACCAGATGCAGTACACCTAGAACACACACCACATTTTTATCCAATTGGCTGTGATACTAGATAACAATTAAATTTTAAAAAACACACAAGAAGTAAGGAGATATAAGCTCTTGGGGGTTTGCCCTGACACACTGCACTCTCATTTGCAGCCTACTAACACAATTTCCAGGAAGCCTCTGTTGCAGGAAAACCCAGAGTTGGAAATGGAGAAATGCTGCCGCCTTGTGGCCGTTTCCCGCAAGAGCGGCTTCAAACGCATAGCTATGGGTCACTTAACATTCATAAGGACTCAGGCCTCTAAAAGACACCTGCCCTCAAAAAAAAAAAATGTCCTGAGCCCGGCCGTGGCCAAAAAAATTCAAAGCAGGCAAATGTGTCAAAGAGATAGTATGATAGAGGTAAGTTTTACTCACTCTTTATCAAAAAAAGGAAAATGGAGAAAAGCTCAACATCAGGAATCATCAGACTCCTCTAACCTACAAAAAGCTTTCAGCTCACCCAAGTTAACTACCGTCAGCCAAAAGACTACAAACAATAAATGCTGAAGGGGTTTTAGAGAACTCTGTTCCCTCTGTCTGTGGAGGACATGTCTAGTTGTAACAGCCAATAATGAGAACAGAAAGGAGCTGCGTTTTCAATTAAAAATTGAGCCACCCTTCCATCCAGAACACCCACAGCTGAGCCTCTCACCTGAGAAGACGGGCTGCAAGAGCTGCACTCCACGAGTTTTCACAGTAGCCAAGACACCGAAGCAACCCAAATGTCCATCAACAGATGAATGGATAAGAAGAGCTGGTCCGTGGACACAGTGGACTATTAGCCATGGAAAACAAGGAAACACTGCTCTTTGAGGCACCCGAGATGAGCCTAGAGATCATCACAGAACATGAGTTAAGTCGGAAAGCAAAAGGCATACCGTATGACATCACCTATAGGCGTTATCTAACAGCTGACACAAATGAACATATTTCCACAAAGAAAGACACTCACAGACTTAGAAAGCAAACTAAGCTTATGTAAAATGAAAGGTGGGGGGAATGGATAAATTAAGATTAGTGTCACCATATGTGTACAAATACGTATTAAATATATATATCAAACAGACCGACCATTTAGCAAGGGAGGTCACCAGAACACTCTGCAATAATTTACATGGGAAGAGGATCTGTACAAGAATATATATATATATATATATAAAACGTACAAATGAACCAGATTCTGTACATATAGGACCAACAGTATTCTAATCATTACCCCGATTTAAACAAATTAAAAGAGCGAACAAGAAGTAATGTGACATACACTTCTGGGGTTTTTTCCTGGCACATTCCATTCTAATTGACAACCTGGGAACAGGACTTCCAGAAGGCTCTGCTGCCCTAGTAACCAGATGTGGGAATGTAGCAATGCTGACGCCTTGTGGCCGTTTCCCACAGCAGCAGCTTTAAAGTCAGTGCTAATGGTCACTCAATATTCACACCCATTGCAGGCTTGTAAATGACACCTGCCCTCCAAAACAAAATCCTGGGGTCGAAAATCGACCAAAAAAGTCCAAAGAGGGCAACCTTCCAAGAAGACAATTTCGAGAGGTTTATTGTACTCAGGGGTTTTTTTTTTCTGTTTTTGTTTAACAGAATAAAAAAAGGCGTGGAAAAATGCTGAACCTTAGGAATTATTAGACACGAAAATACACGTTACAAAAACCTATCATGTCACACGACTCAGCATGGCCAGCAGCAAAACTTCTGCAAACAAGAAATGCTGACGGGGTGGTGAAGAAATGCGTACCCTCGGTTCTAAGTGGGACGTGGTAAGAGCCCCTAAGGAAAACACAGTGGAGTTGCCTGGAAAGGGTCAACATTGAGCGACCGTTCAATCAAGCATAGCCACTGCTGGGTCTATCACCTGAGAGGATGAGAATCAAAAAGACACGGGCTGGCAATCCTGCAATCCAGCAATGTTTACCATAGCCAACACTTGGAAGCAATGAAAATGCCCAGCCACAGAGGAATGCAGAAAGGAGCAGTGGTCCATGGACACAATGGAAGAGTACTCCAGTGAAAAGTAGAAATTCCATTTTAAAAACAGATATAAGTAAGGAGACATCAGCTTTGGGGGGTTTCTCCAGACACATCCCACCGTCATTGATAACCGAGGAACACCACTGGCAGGAAGGTCTGTTTCACTAGTTACCAGAGTGGGAAACGCAGAAATGCTGCAGCCCTCTGGCCGTTACCTGCAACGGCAGCTTGAAAACCCGTGCTAATGGTCACTTCGTGTGCACAAGTCCTGGAGGGCTGTCAATGAAACCTGCCCTCAAAATGTCTTGAGGGAGGTAGTGGCCAAAATATTTCAAAAGGCGGCACATACGTCAAGAAAAGAATGTGATGAGGTAAGCTACACACACAGTTTGAAGAAAAAAAGGACATCCCTGAAAGCTCAATTTCAAGGCTTTATGAGACGCATGCAAATCCAACCACAGAGGTATGGGCTCACACCAGTCAGAAGAACCATCAGCAACAAGACTACCAACAATTCATGCTGAAGGGGTTGTGGAGAAGTGCATACCCTCTAGGTTAAGTGGGACTTTGCCGCCAGCCGCGGCGGGTCCTCAAAGTGTAGCAACAACCGACGAGAGGGGGTAGGGAACTGAACGCACCAAGGTATGGGATCAGAAGGGCACAAGCAACTGACGCTTGCAAGGCAAGTTTAATAACAAAGCCTAGCCGTATATATACCCCTAAAGCAGGGACTTTGCTTCGTCACGCCTTATCGGCATCAGCTGGTTGGTTGGCTTCTCGGCTTAGTCACACCTTATCAGCATCAGCTGGTTGGTTGGCTGCTCGGCTTCTCCCTCAAAGGCACCAATTTCCCCTCCAGGGTTGCTTTTCCTAGCTTTAGGGAACAACCAGGGACTCCCAGTAACTGAGCAGGTCCCTGGAGCGATTTGGCCAAAGGCCATCTCCTTTTGTATGTTCATACCATAAAGTCCAGGATGCATACCAAGGAGAGTACAGTCGGGCCCTGAGGCTTAGGAGGGTCTTAGTGGCGCCTTCCTCAGAGGGCAATGCTCGCCACAGGACTTCACCTGGTAAGAGGCACTAATGGGAACAGAATGGAGGTGCCTTTACAAGGTAAACACTGAGTTACGATATGATCCAGCAGGCCCACTCGTGGGCCTATAACCTAAGAAAGAAGACAGAAGTGGAAAGACACAGGCAGGCAAATCTGCATTGCAGGAGTATTACAATAGCCAGGACATGGAAGCAAGCAGAAAGTCCATCAACAGATGAGTGGACAAAGAAGAACAGGGACCTGAACAGATGGAATATTAGCCAAGGAACAAAAGGAAACAATGCCATCAACAGCACCATCGGTGAGGCTAGAGTTCATCACGCACCTTGCAGTAAGTCACAGAGCGAAAGATACATAGCCTACGATATCACTTATAGGTGTTCCCTAAAAATTGATATCACTGAAGATATTTCCACAGAGAAAGGCAATCACAGATGCAATAAACAGATTTATGGTTCACCCATGGACAGGTGTGAGAATTGTGTACATTAGGAAATTGGGTTTAAGAGAGAGATACAAACACAGGTGAAATACAAAATCACCAAAGGCCTACGGAATACCAAGAGAAGAGTACTCAACATTGTGTCATAAGCTACATGGGAAAAGGATCCAAAGAAGACTAGATACATGTTTATGTGTAAAAGAGCCACATCTTTCACACCCACAACAAGCAAAACATTGTAATCAAACTTGCTGTGAGAAACAATAAACATTGAATTAAAAAACGAACAAGTCAGTCGTGAGGCACAAACATAAGGGGCTTTTTCCTGGCACAGTCCATTCTAATTGACAACCTAGAATACGACTTCCACGGAGGCTCTGTTGCCCGAGTAACCAGGTTTGGTAAAGGAGACCTGCTGCCGCCTTGTGGCCGTTTCTCAAAACAGCAGCTTTAAACCCAGTGCTAATGGTCACTTGATATTCAAAATCATTCAGGCCTATAAATGACACCTGCCCTCAAAAACGATTCTTGGGTCGTCCATCGAGGAAAAAAACTCAAAAGACGTGCACATTTCAAAACGACAATTTCAAGAGGCATATTTTGTGCACATTTTGTCTTCTCTTTCTTTCTTTCTCTTGTGATAAATAAAAGGGCATGGAAAAATGCTCAACATCAGGAATTAATAAAGCCATGCAAATCCAGTCGACAGAAACGTTCACCCACCGTCGTCAGAATGATCATCAGCCACAGAGTCTACAAAGAATAAATGCTCAAGGTGTTTTAGAGAACTCTGTGCCCTCTAGCGGCCGCTGGGACGTAACCTGGTAACAGCTAGTAGTGAGAACACCGTGGAGGTGCGTTGAAAGGTAAAAATTGAGCTAGCCTGTAATCGGGTAGGCCCACTGATGGGCCTATCTCCCGAGTAGACCAAAATCAAAAAGACACAGGCTGGCCATCCTGCACTGCAGCAACATGTACCATAGCCAAGACTTGGAAGAAACCCAAATGTCCATCAACAGAACAATGCACCAAGAAGAAGGGGGCCCATGTGCACAATGGAACATGAGCCACGGAAGAGCATGCAACAGTGCCGCTGGCACCACCGTAGAAGGATCTAGAGATACCCACCCAAAAGGAAGTACGAAAGAAACCGAAATAGAAATATCCTATGACATCACTTATAGCTGTTACTTCAACATTGATACCCATGAAGTCATTTCCAAGAGAAGGCCGTGCATAGATGCAGAAAACCAACTATGCTTAACCAAGTGGAAAGGTGTAAGGAATGTATGAATTTGGATATGGGGGTTTACAGACATGTACTGATACATATGAAATATATAATCACAAAATACCTAAGGAATACCAGGAGAGGTCGACTCAACACTCTGTAATAACCTACACGGGAAAGGATCCAAAGATGAATAGATTGATACATACATATGATGAACCAGATGCAGTACACCTAGAACACACACCACATTTTTATCCAATTGGCTGTGATACTAGATAACAATTAAATTTTAAAAAACACACAAGAAGTAAGGAGATATAAGCTCTTGGGGGTTTGCCCTGACACACTGCACTCTCATTTGCAGCCTACTAACACAATTTCCAGGAAGCCTCTGTTGCAGGAAAACCCAGAGTTGGAAATGGAGAAATGCTGCCGCCTTGTGGCCGTTTCCCGCAAGAGCGGCTTCAAACGCATAGCTATGGGTCACTTAACATTCATAAGGACTCAGGCCTCTAAAAGACACCTGCCCTCAAAAAAAAAAAATGTCCTGAGCTCGGCCGTGGCCAAAAAAATTCAAAGCAGGCAAATGTGTCAAAGAGATAGTATGATAGAGGTAAGTTTTACTCACTCTTTATCAAAAAAAGGAAAATGGAGAAAAGCTCAACATCAGGAATCATCAGACTCCTCTAAGCTACAAAAAGCTTTCAGCTCACCCAAGTTAACTACCGTCAGCCAAAAGACTACAAACAATAAATGCTGAAGGGGTTTTAGAGAACTCTGTTCCCTCTGTCTGCGGAGGACATGTCTAGTTGTAACAGCCAATAATGAGAACAGAAAGGAGCTGCGTTTTCAATTAAAAATTGAGCCACCCTTCCATCCAGAACACCCACAGCCGAGCCTCTCACCTGAGAAGACGGGCTGCAAGAGCTGCACTCCACGAGTTTTCACAGTAGCCAAGACACCGAAGCAACCCAAATGTCCATCAACAGATGAATGGATAAGAAGAGCTGGTCCGTGGACACAGTGGACTATTAGCCATGGAAAACAAGGAAACACTGCTCTTTGAGGCACCCGAGATGAGCCTAGAGATCATCACAGAACATGAGTTAAGTCGGAAAGCAAAAGGAATACCGTATGACATCACCTATAGGCGTTATCTAACAGCTGACACAAATGAACATATTTCCACAAAGAAAGACACTCACACACTTAGAAAACAAACTAAGCTTAAGTAAAATGAAAGGTGGGGGGAATGGATAAATTAAGATTAGTGTCACCATATGTGTACAAATACGTATTAAATATATATATCAAACAGACCGACCATATAGCAAGGGAGGTCACCAGAACACTCTGCAATAATTTACATGGGAAGAGGATCTGTACAAGAATATATATATATATATATATATATATATATATATATATATATATATATATATATATACATATAAAACGTACAAATGAACCAGATTCTGTACATATAGGACCAACAGTATTCTAATCATTACCCCGATTTAAACAAATTAAAAGAGCGAACAAGAAGTAATGTGACATACACTTCTGGGGTTTTTTCCTGGCACATTCCATTCTAATTGACAACCTGGGAACAGGACTTCCAGAAGGCTCTGCTGCCCTAGTAACCAGATGTGGGAATGTAGCAATGCTGACGCCTTGTGGCCGTTTCCCACAGCAGCAGCTTTAAAGTCAGTGCTAATGGTCACTCAATATTCACACCCATTGCAGGCTTGTAAATGACACCTGCCCTCCAAAACAAAATCCTGGGGTCGAAAATCGACCAAAAAAGTCCAAAGAGGGCAACCTTCCAAGAAGACAATTTCGAGAGGTTTATTGTACTCACGGTTTTTTTTTTCTGTTTTTGTTTAACAGAATAAAAAAAGGCGTGGAAAAATGCTGAACCTTAGGAATTATTAGACACGAAAATACACGTTACAAAAACCTATCATGTCACACGACTCAGCATGGCCAGCAGCAAAACTTCTGCAAACAAGAAATGCTGACGGGGTGGTGAAGAAATGCGTACCCTCGGTTCTAAGTGGGACGTGTTAAGAGCCCCTAAGGAAAACACAGTGGAGTTGCCTGGAAAGGGTCAACATTGAGCGACCGTTCAATCAAGCATAGCCACTGCTGGGTCTATCACCTGAGAGGATGAGAATCAAAAAGACACGGGCTGGCAATCCTGCAATCCAGCAATGTTTACCATAGCCAACACTTGGAAGCAATGAAAATGCCCAGCCACAGAGGAATGCAGAAAGGAGCAGTGGTCCATGGACACAATGGAAGAGTACTCCAGTGAAAAGTAGAAATTCCATTTTAAAAACAGATATAAGTAAGGAGACATCAGCTTTGGGGGGTTTCTCCAGACACATCCCACCGTCATTGATAACCGAGGAACACCACTGGCAGGAAGGTCTGTTTCACTAGTTACCAGAGTGGGAAACGCAGAAATGCTGCAGCCCTCTGGCCGTTACCTGCAACGGCAGCTTGAAAACCCGTGCTAATGGTCACTTCGTGTGCACAAGTCCTGGAGGGCTGTCAATGAAACCTGCCCTCAAAATGTCTTGAGGGAGGTAGTGGCCAAAATATTTCAAAAGGCGGCACATACGTCAAGAAAAGAATGTGATGAGGTAAGCTACACACACAGTTTGAAGAAAAAAAGGACATCCCTGAAAGCTCAATTTCAAGGCTTTATGAGACGCATGCAAATCCAACCACAGAGGTATGGGCTCACACCAGTCAGAAGAACCATCAGCAACAAGACTACCAACAATTCATGCTGAAGGGGTTGTGGAGAAGTGCATACCCTCTAGGTTAAGTGGGACTTTGCCGCCAGCCGCGGCGGGTCCTCAAAGTGTAGCAACAACCGACGAGAGGGGGTAGGGAACTGAACGCACCAAGGTATGGGATCAGAAGGGCACAAGCAACTGACGCTTGCAAGGCAAGTTTAATAACAAAGCCTAGCCGTATATATACCCCTAAAGCAGGGACTTTGCTTCGTCACGCCTTATCGGCATCAGCTGGTTGGTTGGCTTCTCGGCTTAGTCACACCTTATCAGCATCAGCTGGTTGGTTGGCTGCTCGGCTTCTCCCTCAAAGGCACCAATTTCCCCTCCAGGGTTGCTTTTCCTAGCTTTAGGGAACAACCAGGGACTCCCAGTAACTGAGCAGGTCCCTGGAGCGATTTGGCCAAAGGCCATCTCCTTTTGTATGTTCATACCATAAAGTCCAGGATGCATACCAAGGAGAGTACAGTCGGGCCCTGAGGCTTAGGAGGGTCTTAGTGGCGCCTTCCTCAGAGGGCAATGCTCGCCACAGGACTTCACCTGGTAAGAGGCACTAATGGGAACAGAATGGAGGTGCCTTTACAAGGTAAACACTGAGTTACGATATGATCCAGCAGGCCCACTCGTGGGCCTATAACCTAAGAAAGAAGACAGAAGTGGAAAGACACAGGCAGGCAAATCTGCATTGCAGGAGTATTACAATAGCCAGGACATGGAAGCAAGCAGAAAGTCCATCAACAGATGAGTGGACAAAGAAGAACAGGGACCTGAACAGATGGAATATTAGCCAAGGAACAAAAGGAAACAATGCCATCAACAGCACCATCGGTGAGGCTAGAGTTCATCACGCACCTTGCAGTAAGTCACAGAGCGAAAGATACATAGCCTACGATATCACTTATAGGTGTTCCCTAAAAATTGATATCACTGAAGATATTTCCACAGAGAAAGGCAATCACAGATGCAATAAACAGATTTATGGTTCACCCATGGACAGGTGTGAGAATTGTGTACATTAGGAAATTGGGTTTAAGAGAGGGATACAAACACAGGTGAAATACAAAATCACCAAAGGCCTACGGAATACCAAGAGAAGAGTACTCAACATTGTGTCATAAGCTACATGGGAAAAGGATCCAAAGAAGACTAGATACATGTTTATGTGTAAAAGAGCCACATCTTTCACACCCACAACAAGCAAAACATTGTAATCAAACTTGCTGTGAGAAACAATAAACATTGAATTAAAAAACGAACAAGTCAGTCGTGAGGCACAAACATAAGGGGCTTTTTCCTGGCACAGTCCATTCTAATTGACAACCTAGAATACGACTTCCACGGAGGCTCTGTTGCCCGAGTAACCAGGTTTGGTAAAGGAGACCTGCTGCCGCCTTGTGGCCGTTTCTCAAAACAGCAGCTTTAAACCCAGTGCTAATGGTCACTTGATATTCAAAATCATTGCAGGCCTATAAATGACACCTGCCCTCAAAAACGATTCTTGGGTCGTCCATCGAGGAAAACAACTCAAAAGACGTGCACATTTCAAAACGACAATTTCAAGAGGCATATTTTGTGCACATTTTGTCTTCTCTTTCTTTCTTTCTCTTGTGATAAATAAAAGGGCATGGAAAAATGCTCAACATCAGGAATTAATAAAGCCATGCAAATCCAGTCGACAGAAACGTTCACCCACCGTCGTCAGAATGATCATCAGCCACAGAGTCTACAAAGAATAAATGCTCAAGGTGTTTTAGAGAACTCTGTGCCCTCTAGCGGCCGCTGGGACGTAACCTGGTAACAGCTAGTAGTGAGAACACCGTGGAGGTGCGTTGAAAGGTAAAAATTGAGCTAACCTGTAATCGGGTAGGCCCACTGATGGGCCTATCTCCCGAGTAGACCAAAATCAAAAAGACACAGGCTGGCCATCCTGCACTGCAGCAACATGTACCATAGCCAAGACTTGGAAGAAACCCAAATGTCCATCAACAGAACAATGCACCAAGAAGAAGGGGGCCCATGTGCACAATGGAACATGAGCCACGGAAGAGCATGCAACAGTGCCGCTGGCACCACCGTAGAAGGATCTAGAGATACCCACCCAAAAGGAAGTACGAAAGAAACCGAAATAGAAATATCCTATGACATCACTTATAGCTGTTACTTCAACATTGATACCCATGAAGTCATTTCCAAGAGAAGGCCGTGCATAGATGCAGAAAACCAACTATGCTTAACCAAGTGGAAAGGTGTAAGGAATGTATGAATTTGGATATGGGGGTTTACAGACATGTACTGATACATATGAAATATATAATCACAAAATACCTAAGGAATACCAAGAGAGGTCGACTCAACACTCTGTAATAACCTACACGGGAAAGGATCCAAAGATGAATAGATTGACACATACATATGATGAACCAGATGCAGTACACCTAGAACACACACCACATTTTTATCCAATTGGCTGTGATACTAGATAACAATTAAATTTTAAAAAACACACAAGAAGTAAGGAGATAAAAGCTCTTGGGGGTTTGCCCTGACACACTGCACTCTCATTTGCAGCCTACTAACACAATTTCCAGGAAGCCTCTGTTGCAGGAAAACCCAGAGTTGGAAATGGAGAAATGCTGCCGCCTTGTGGCCGTTTCCCGCAAGAGCGGCTTTAAACGGATAGCTATGGGTCACTTAACATTCACAAGGACTCCGGCCTCTAAAAGACACCTGCCCTCAAAAAAAAAAAAAAAAATGTCCTGAGCTCGGCAGTGGTGAAAAAAATTCAAAGCAGGCAAATGTGTCAAAGAGATAGTATGAAGAGGTAAGTTTTACTCACTCTTTATCAAAAAAGCAAAATGGAGGAAAGCTCAACCTCAGGAATGATCAGACTCCTCTAAGCTACAAAAAGCTTTCAGCTCACCCAAGTTAACTACCGTCAGCCAAAAGACTACAAACAATAAATGCTGAAGGGGTTTTAGAGAACTCTGTTCCCTCTGTCTGCGGAGGACATGTCTAGTTGTAACAGCCAATAATGAGAACAGAAAGGAGCTGCGTTTTCAATTAAAAATTGAGCCACCCTTCCATCCAGAACACCCACAGCCGAGCCTCTCACCTGAGAAGACGGGCTGCAAGAGCTGCACTCCACGAGTTTTCACAGTAGCCAAGACACCGAAGCAACCCAAATGTCCATCAACAGATGAATGGATAAGAAGAGCTGGTCCGTGGACACAGTGGACTATTAGCCATGGAAAACAAGGAAACACTGCTCTTTGAGGCACCCGAGATGAGCCTAGAGATCATCACAGAACATGAGTTAAGTCGGAAAGCAAAAGGCATACCGTATGACATCACCTATAGGCGTTATCTAACAGCTGACACAAATGAACATATTTCCACAAAGAAAGACACTCACACACTTAGAAAACAAACTAAGCTTAAGTAAAATGAAAGGTGGGGGGAATGGATAACTTAAGATTAGTGTCACCATATGTGTACAAATACGTATTAAATATATATATCAAACAGACCGACCATATAGCAAGGGAGGTCACCAGAACACTCTGCAATAATTTACATGGGAAGAGGATCTGTACAAGAATATATATATATATATATATATATATATATATATATATATATATATATATATACATATGAAAAGGTACAAATGAACCAGATTCTGTACATATAGGACCAACAGTATTCTAATCATTACCCCGATTTAAACAAATTAAAAGAGCGAACAAGAAGTAATGTGACATACACTTCTGGGGTTTTTTCCTGGCACATTCCATTCTAATTGACAACCTGGGAACAGGACTTCCAGAAGGCTCTGCTGCCCTAGTAACCAGATGTGGGAATGTAGCAATGCTGACGCCTTGTGGCCGTTTCCCACAGCAGCAGCTTTAAAGTCAGTGCTAATGGTCACTCAATATTCACACCCATTGCAGGCTTGTAAATGACACCTGCCCTCCAAAACAAAATCCTGGGGTCGAAAATCGACCAAAAAAGTCCAAAGAGGGCAACCTTCCAAGAAGACAATTTCGAGAGGTTTATTGTACTCACGGTTTTTTTTTTTCTGTTTTTGTTTAACAGAATTAAAAAAAGGCGTGGAAAAATGCTGAACCTTAGGAATTATTAGACACGAAAATACACGTTACAAAAACCTATCATGTCACACGACTCAGCATGGCCAGCAGCAAAACTTCTGCAAACAAGAAATGCTGACGGGGTGGTGAAGAAATGCGTACCCTCGGTTCTAAGTGGGACGTGGTAAGAGCCCCTAAGGAAAACACAGTGGAGTTGCCTGGAAAGGGTCAACATTGAGCGACCGTTCAATCAAGCATAGCCACTGCTGGGTCTATCACCTGAGAGGATGAGAATCAAAAAGACACGGGCTGGCAATCCTGCAATCCAGCAATGTTTACCATAGCCAACACTTGGAAGCAATGAAAATGCCCAGCCACAGAGGAATGCAGAAAGGAGCAGTGGTCCATGGACACAATGGAAGAGTACTCCAGTGAAAAGTAGAAATTCCATTTTAAAAACAGATATAAGTAAGGAGACATCAGCTTTGGGGGGTTTCTCCAGACACATCCCACCGTCATTGATAACCGAGGAACACCACTGGCAGGAAGGTCTGTTTCACTAGTTACCAGAGTGGGAAACGCAGAAATGCTGCAGCCCTCTGGCCGTTACCTGCAACGGCAGCTTGAAAACCCGTGCTAATGGTCACTTCGTGTGCACAAGTCCTGGAGGGCTGTCAATGAAACCTGCCCTCAAAATGTCTTGAGGGAGGTAGTGGCCAAAATATTTCAAAAGGCGGCACATACTTCAAGAAAAGAATGTGATGAGGTAAGCTACACACACAGTTTGAAGAAAAAAAGGACATCCCTGAAAGCTCAATTTCAAGGCTTTATGAGACGCATGCAAATCCAACCACAGAGGTATCGGCTCACACCAGTCAGAAGAACCATCAGCAACAAGACTACCAACAATTCATGCTGAAGGGGTTGTGGAGAAGTGCATACCCTCTAGGTTAAGTGGGACTTTGCCGCCAGCCGCGGCGGGTCCTCAAAGTGTAGCAACAACCGACGAGAGGGGGTAGGGAACTGAACGCACCAAGGTATGGGATCAGAAGGGCACAAGCAACTGACGCTTGCAAGGCAAGTTTAATAACAAAGCCTAGCCGTATATATACCCCTAAAGCAGGGACTTTGCTTCGTCACGCCTTATCGGCATCAGCTGGTTGGTTGGCTTCTCGGCTTAGTCACACCTTATCAGCATCAGCTGGTTGGTTGGCTGCTCGGCTTCTCCCTCAAAGGCACCAATTTCCCCTCCAGGGTTGCTTTTCCTAGCTTTAGGGAACAACCAGGGACTCCCAGTAACTGAGCAGGTCCCTGGAGCGATTTGGCCAAAGGCCATCTCCTTTTGTATGTTCATACCATAAAGTCCAGGATGCATACCAAGGAGAGTACAGTCGGGCCCTGAGGCTTAGGAGGGTCTTAGTGGCGCCTTCCTCAGAGGGCAATGCTCGCCACAGGACTTCACCTGGTAAGAGGCACTAATGGGAACAGAATGGAGGTGCCTTTACAAGGTAAACACTGAGTTACGATATGATCCAGCAGGCCCACTCGTGGGCCTATAACCTAAGAAAGAAGACAGAAGTGGAAAGACACAGGCAGGCAAATCTGCATTGCAGGAGTATTACAATAGCCAGGACATGGAAGCAAGCAGAAAGTCCATCAACAGATGAGTGGACAAAGAAGAACAGGGACCTGAACAGATGGAATATTAGCCAAGGAACAAAAGGAAACAATGCCATCAACAGCACCATCGGTGAGGCTAGAGTTCATCACGCACCTTGCAGTAAGTCACAGAGCGAAAGATACATAGCCTACGATATCACTTATAGGTGTTCCCTAAAAATTGATATCACTGAAGATATTTCCACAGAGAAAGGCAATCACAGATGCAATAAACAGATTTATGGTTCACCCATGGACAGGTGTGAGAATTGTGTACATTAGGAAATTGGGTTTAAGAGAGAGATACAAACACAGGTGAAATACAAAATCACCAAAGGCCTACGGAATACCAAGAGAAGAGTACTCAACATTGTGTCATAAGCTACATGGGAAAAGGATCCAAAGAAGACTAGATACATGTTTATGTGTAAAAGAGCCACATCTTTCACACCCACAACAAGCAAAACATTGTAATCAAACTTGCTGTGAGAAACAATAAACATTGAATTAAAAAACGAACAAGTCAGTCGTGAGGCACAAACATAAGGGGCTTTTTCCTGGCACAGTCCATTCTAATTGACAACCTAGAATACGACTTCCACGGAGGCTCTGTTGCCCGAGTAACCAGGTTTGGTAAAGGAGACCTGCTGCCGCCTTGTGGCCGTTTCTCAAAACAGCAGCTTTAAACCCAGTGCTAATGGTCACTTGATATTCAAAATCATTCAGGCCTATAAATGACACCTGCCCTCAAAAACGATTCTTGGGTCGTCCATCGAGGAAAAAAACTCAAAAGACGTGCACATTTCAAAACGACAATTTCAAGAGGCATATTTTGTGCACATTTTGTCTTCTCTTTCTTTCTTTCTCTTGTGATAAATAAAAGGGCATGGAAAAATGCTCAACATCAGGAATTAATAAAGCCATGCAAATCCAGTCGACAGAAACGTTCACCCACCGTCGTCAGAATGATCATCAGCCACAGAGTCTACAAAGAATAAATGCTCAAGGTGTTTTAGAGAACTCTGTGCCCTCTAGCGGCCGCTGGGACGTAACCTGGTAACAGCTAGTAGTGAGAACACCGTGGAGGTGCGTTGAAAGGTAAAAATTGAGCTAACCTGTAATCGGGTAGGCCCACTGATGGGCCTATCTCCCGAGTAGACCAAAATCAAAAAGACACAGGCTGGCCATCCTGCACTGCAGCAACATGTACCATAGCCAAGACTTGGAAGAAACCCAAATGTCCATCAACAGAACAATGCACCAAGAAGAAGGGGGCCCATGTGCACAATGGAACATGAGCCACGGAAGAGCATGCAACAGTGCCGCTGGCACCACCGTAGAAGGATCTAGAGATACCCACCCAAAAGGAAGTACGAAAGAAACCGAAATAGAAATATCCTATGACATCACTTATAGCTGTTACTTCAACATTGATACCCATGAAGTCATTTCCAAGAGAAGGCCGTGCATAGATGCAGAAAACCAACTATGCTTAACCAAGTGGAAAGGTGTAAGGAATGTATGAATTTGGATATGGGGGTTTACAGACATGTACTGATACATATGAAATATATAATCACAAAATACCTAAGGAATACCAGGAGAGGTCGACTCAACACTCTGTAATAACCTACACGGGAAAGGATCCAAAGATGAATAGATTGATACATACATATGATGAACCAGATGCAGTACACCTAGAACACACACCACATTTTTATCCAATTGGCTGTGATACTAGATAACAATTAAATTTTAAAAAACACACAAGAAGTAAGGAGATATAAGCTCTTGGGGGTTTGCCCTGACACACTGCACTCTCATTTGCAGCCTACTAACACAATTTCCAGGAAGCCTCTGTTGCAGGAAAACCCAGAGTTGGAAATGGAGAAATGCTGCCGCCTTGTGGCCGTTTCCCGCAAGAGCGGCTTTAAACGGATAGCTATGGGTCACTTAACATTCACAAGGACTCCGGCCTCTAAAAGACACCTGCCCTCAAAAAAAAAAAAAAAATGTCCTGAGCTCGGCAGTGGTGAAAAAAATTCAAAGCAGGCAAATGTGTCAAAGAGATAGTATGAAGAGGTAAGTTTTACTCACTCTTTATCAAAAAAGCAAAATGGAGGAAAGCTCAACCTCAGGAATGATCAGACTCCTCTAAGCTACAAAAAGCTTTCAGCTCACCCAAGTTAACTACCGTCAGCCAAAAGACTACAAACAATAAATGCTGAAGGGGTTTTAGAGAACTCTGTTCCCTCTGTCTGCGGAGGACATGTCTAGTTGTAACAGCCAATAATGAGAACAGAAAGGAGCTGCGTTTTCAATTAAAAATTGAGCCACCCTTCCATCCAGAACACCCACAGCCGAGCCTCTCACCTGAGAAGACGGGCTGCAAGAGCTGCACTCCACGAGTTTTCACAGTAGCCAAGACACCGAAGCAACCCAAATGTCCATCAACAGATGAATGGATAAGAAGAGCTGGTCCGTGGACACAGTGGACTATTAGCCATGGAAAACAAGGAAACACTGCTCTTTGAGGCACCCGAGATGAGCCTAGAGATCATCACAGAACATGAGTTAAGTCGGAAAGCAAAAGGCATACCGTATGACATCACCTATAGGCGTTATCTAACAGCTGACACAAATGAACATATTTCCACAAAGAAAGACACTCACACACTTAGAAAACAAACTAAGCTTAAGTAAAATGAAAGGTGGGGGGAATGGATAACTTAAGATTAGTGTCACCATATGTGTACAAATACGTATTAAATATATATATCAAACAGACCGACCATATAGCAAGGGAGGTCACCAGAACACTCTGCAATAATTTACATGGGAAGAGGATCTGTACAAGAATATATATATATATATATATATATATATATATATATATATATACATATGAAAAGGTACAAATGAACCAGATTCTGTACATATAGGACCAACAGTATTCTAATCATTACCCCGATTTAAACAAATTAAAAGAGCGAACAAGAAGTAATGTGACATACACTTCTGGGGTTTTTTCCTGGCACATTCCATTCTAATTGACAACCTGGGAACAGGACTTCCAGAAGGCTCTGCTGCCCTAGTAACCAGATGTGGGAATGTAGCAATGCTGACGCCTTGTGGCCGTTTCCCACAGCAGCAGCTTTAAAGTCAGTGCTAATGGTCACTCAATATTCACACCCATTGCAGGCTTGTAAATGACACCTGCCCTCCAAAACAAAATCCTGGGGTCGAAAATCGACCAAAAAAGTCCAAAGAGGGCAACCTTCCAAGAAGACAATTTCGAGAGGTTTATTGTACTCACGGTTTTTTTTTTTCTGTTTTTGTTTAACAGAATTAAAAAAAGGCGTGGAAAAATGCTGAACCTTAGGAATTATTAGACACGAAAATACACGTTACAAAAACCTATCATGTCACACGACTCAGCATGGCCAGCAGCAAAACTTCTGCAAACAAGAAATGCTGACGGGGTGGTGAAGAAATGCGTACCCTCGGTTCTAAGTGGGACGTGGTAAGAGCCCCTAAGGAAAACACAGTGGAGTTGCCTGGAAAGGGTCAACATTGAGCGACCGTTCAATCAAGCATAGCCACTGCTGGGTCTATCACCTGAGAGGATGAGAATCAAAAAGACACGGGCTGGCAATCCTGCAATCCAGCAATGTTTACCATAGCCAACACTTGGAAGCAATGAAAATGCCCAGCCACAGAGGAATGCAGAAAGGAGCAGTGGTCCATGGACACAATGGAAGAGTACTCCAGTGAAAAGTAGAAATTCCATTTTAAAAACAGATATAAGTAAGGAGACATCAGCTTTGGGGGGTTTCTCCAGACACATCCCACCGTCATTGATAACCGAGGAACACCACTGGCAGGAAGGTCTGTTTCACTAGTTACCAGAGTGGGAAACGCAGAAATGCTGCAGCCCTCTGGCCGTTACCTGCAACGGCAGCTTGAAAACCCGTGCTAATGGTCACTTCGTGTGCACAAGTCCTGGAGGGCTGTCAATGAAACCTGCCCTCAAAATGTCTTGAGGGAGGTAGTGGCCAAAATATTTCAAAAGGCGGCACATACTTCAAGAAAAGAATGTGATGAGGTAAGCTACACACACAGTTTGAAGAAAAAAAGGACATCCCTGAAAGCTCAATTTCAAGGCTTTATGAGACGCATGCAAATCCAACCACAGAGGTATCGGCTCACACCAGTCAGAAGAACCATCAGCAACAAGACTACCAACAATTCATGCTGAAGGGGTTGTGGAGAAGTGCATACCCTCTAGGTTAAGTGGGACTTTGCCGCCAGCCGCGGCGGGTCCTCAAAGTGTAGCAACAACCGACGAGAGGGGGTAGGGAACTGAACGCACCAAGGTATGGGATCAGAAGGGCACAAGCAACTGACGCTTGCAAGGCAAGTTTAATAACAAAGCCTAGCCGTATATATACCCCTAAAGCAGGGACTTTGCTTCGTCACGCCTTATCGGCATCAGCTGGTTGGTTGGCTTCTCGGCTTAGTCACACCTTATCAGCATCAGCTGGTTGGTTGGCTGCTCGGCTTCTCCCTCAAAGGCACCAATTTCCCCTCCAGGGTTGCTTTTCCTAGCTTTAGGGAACAACCAGGGACTCCCAGTAACTGAGCAGGTCCCTGGAGCGATTTGGCCAAAGGCCATCTCCTTTTGTATGTTCATACCATAAAGTCCAGGATGCATACCAAGGAGAGTACAGTCGGGCCCTGAGGCTTAGGAGGGTCTTAGTGGCGCCTTCCTCAGAGGGCAATGCTCGCCACAGGACTTCACCTGGTAAGAGGCACTAATGGGAACAGAATGGAGGTGCCTTTACAAGGTAAACACTGAGTTACGATATGATCCAGCAGGCCCACTCGTGGGCCTATAACCTAAGAAAGAAGACAGAAGTGGAAAGACACAGGCAGGCAAATCTGCATTGCAGGAGTATTACAATAGCCAGGACATGGAAGCAAGCAGAAAGTCCATCAACAGATGAGTGGACAAAGAAGAACAGGGACCTGAACAGATGGAATATTAGCCAAGGAACAAAAGGAAACAATGCCATCAACAGCACCATCGGTGAGGCTAGAGTTCATCACGCACCTTGCAGTAAGTCACAGAGCGAAAGATACATAGCCTACGATATCACTTATAGGTGTTCCCTAAAAATTGATATCACTGAAGATATTTCCACAGAGAAAGGCAATCACAGATGCAATAAACAGATTTATGGTTCACCCATGGACAGGTGTGAGAATTGTGTACATTAGGAAATTGGGTTTAAGAGAGAGATACAAACACAGGTGAAATACAAAATCACCAAAGGCCTACGGAATACCAAGAGAAGAGTACTCAACATTGTGTCATAAGCTACATGGGAAAAGGATCCAAAGAAGACTAGATACATGTTTATGTGTAAAAGAGCCACATCTTTCACACCCACAACAAGCAAAACATTGTAATCAAACTTGCTGTGAGAAACAATAAACATTGAATTAAAAAACGAACAAGTCAGTCGTGAGGCACAAACATAAGGGGCTTTTTCCTGGCACAGTCCATTCTAATTGACAACCGAGAATACGACTTCCACGGAGGCTCTGTTGCCCGAGTAACCAGGTTTGGTAAAGGAGACCTGCTGCCGCCTTGTGGCCGTTTCTCAAAACAGCAGCTTTAAACCCAGTGCTAATGGTCACTTGATATTCAAAATCATTGCAGGCCTATAAATGACACCTGCCCTCAAAAACGATTCTTGGGTCGTCCATCGAGGAAAACAACTCAAAAGACGTGCACATTTCAAAACGACAATTTCAAGAGGCATATTTTGTGCACATTTTGTCTTCTCTTTCTTTCTTTCTCTTGTGATAAATAAAAGGGCATGGAAAAATGCTCAACATCAGGAATTAATAAAGCCATGCAAATCCAGTCGACAGAAACGTTCACCCACCGTCGTCAGAATGATCATCAGCCACAGAGTCTACAAAGAATAAATGCTCAAGGTGTTTTAGAGAACTCTGTGCCCTCTAGCGGCCGCTGGGACGTAACCTGGTAACAGCTAGTAGTGAGAACACCGTGGAGGTGCGTTGAAAGGTAAAAATTGAGCTAACCTGTAATCGGGTAGGCCCACTGATGGGCCTATCTCCCGAGTAGACCAAAATCAAAAAGACACAGGCTGGCCATCCTGCACTGCAGCAACATGTACCATAGCCAAGACTTGGAAGAAACCCAAATGTCCATCAACAGAACAATGCACCAAGAAGAAGGGGGCCCATGTGCACAATGGAACATGAGCCACGGAAGAGCATGCAACAGGTGCCTCTGGCACCACCGTAGAAGGATCTAGAGATACCCACCCAAAAGGAAGTACGAAAGAAACCGAAATAGAAATATCCTATGACATCACTTATAGCTGTTACTTCAACATTGATACCCATGAAGTCATTTCCAAGAGAAGGCCGTGCATAGATGCAGAAAACCAACTATGCTTAACCAAGTGGAAAGGTGTAAGGAATGTATGAATTTGGATATGGGGGTTTACAGACATGTACTGATACATATGAAATATATAATCACAAAATACCTAAGGAATACCAAGAGAGGTCGACTCAACACTCTGTAATAACCTACACGGGAAAGGATCCAAAGATGAATAGATTGACACATACATATGATGAACCAGATGCAGTACACCTAGAACACACACCACATTTTTATCCAATTGGCTGTGATACTAGATAACAATTAAATTTTAAAAAACACACAAGAAGTAAGGAGATATAAGCTCTTGGGGGTTTGCCCTGACACACTGCACTCTCATTTGCAGCCTACTAACACAATTTCCAGGAAGCCTCTGTTGCAGGAAAACCCAGAGTTGGAAATGGAGAAATGCTGCCGCCTTGTGGCCGTTTCCCGCAAGAGCGGCTTTAAACGGATAGCTATGGGTCACTTAACATTCACAAGGACTCCGGCCTCTAAAAGACACCTGCCCTCAAAAAAAAAAAAAAATGTCCTGAGCTCGGCAGTGGTGAAAAAAATTCAAAGCAGGCAAATGTGTCAAAGAGATAGTATGAAGAGGTAAGTTTTACTCACTCTTTATCAAAAAAGCAAAATGGAGGAAAGCTCAACCTCAGGAATGATCAGACTCCTCTAAGCTACAAAAAGCTTTCAGCTCACCCAAGTTAACTACCGTCAGCCAAAAGACTACAAACAATAAATGCTGAAGGGGTTTTAGAGAACTCTGTTCCCTCTGTCTGCGGAGGACATGTCTAGTTGTAACAGCCAATAATGAGAACAGAAAGGAGCTGCGTTTTCAATTAAAAATTGAGCCACCCTTCCATCCAGAACACCCACAGCCGAGCCTCTCACCTGAGAAGACGGGCTGCAAGAGCTGCACTCCACGAGTTTTCACAGTAGCCAAGACACCGAAGCAACCCAAATGTCCATCAACAGATGAATGGATAAGAAGAGCTGGTCCGTGGACACAGTGGACTATTAGCCATGGAAAACAAGGAAACACTGCTCTTTGAGGCACCCGAGATGAGCCTAGAGATCATCACAGAACATGAGTTAAGTCGGAAAGCAAAAGGCATACCGTATGACATCACCTATAGGCGTTATCTAACAGCTGACACAAATGAACATATTTCCACAAAGAAAGACACTCACACACTTAGAAAACAAACTAAGCTTAAGTAAAATGAAAGGTGGGGGGAATGGATAACTTAAGATTAGTGTCACCATATGTGTACAAATACGTATTAAATATATATATCAAACAGACCGACCATATAGCAAGGGAGGTCACCAGAACACTCTGCAATAATTTACATGGGAAGAGGATCTGTACAAGAATATATATATATATATATATATATATATATATATATATATATACATATGAAAAGGTACAAATGAACCAGATTCTGTACATATAGGACCAACAGTATTCTAATCATTACCCCGATTTAAACAAATTAAAAGAGCGAACAAGAAGTAATGTGACATACACTTCTGGGGTTTTTTCCTGGCACATTCCATTCTAATTGACAACCTGGGAACAGGACTTCCAGAAGGCTCTGCTGCCCTAGTAACCAGATGTGGGAATGTAGCAATGCTGACGCCTTGTGGCCGTTTCCCACAGCAGCAGCTTTAAAGTCAGTGCTAATGGTCACTCAATATTCACACCCATTGCAGGCTTGTAAATGACACCTGCCCTCCAAAACAAAATCCTGGGGTCGAAAATCGACCAAAAAAGTCGAAAGAGGGCAACCTTCCAAGAAGACAATTTCGAGAGGTTTATTGTACTCACGGTTTTTTTTTTTCTGTTTTTGTTTAACAGAATAAAAAAAGGCGTGGAAAAATGCTGAACCTTAGGAATTATTAGACACGAAAATACACGTTACAAAAACCTATCATGTCACACGACTCAGCATGGCCAGCAGCAAAACTTCTGCAAACAAGAAATGCTGACGGGGTGGTGAAGAAATACGTACCCTCGGTTCTAAGTGGGACGTGGTAAGAGCCCCTAAGGAAAACACAGTGGAGTTGCCTGGAAAGGGTCAACATTGAGCGACCGTTCAATCAAGCATAGCCACTGCTGGGTCTATCACCTGAGAGGATGAGAATCAAAAAGACACGGGCTGGCAATCCTGCAATCCAGCAATGTTTACCATAGCCAACACTTGGAAGCAATGAAAATGCCCAGCCACAGAGGAATGCAGAAAGGAGCAGTGGTCCATGGACACAATGGAAGAGTACTCCAGTGAAAAGTAGAAATTCCATTTTAAAAACAGATATAAGTAAGGAGACATCAGCTTTGGGGGGTTTCTCCAGACACATCCCACCGTCATTGATAACCAAGGAACACCACTGGCAGGAAGGTCTGTTTCACTAGTTACCAGAGTGGGAAACGCAGAAATGCTGCAGCCCTCTGGCCGTTACCTGCAACGGCAGCTTGAAAACCCGTGCTAATGGTCACTTCGTGTGCACAAGTCCTGGACGGCTGTCAATGAAACCTGCCCTCAAAATGTCTTGAGGGAGGTAGTGGCCAAAATATTTCAAAAGGCGGCACATACTTCAAGAAAAGAATGTGATGAAGTAAGCTACACACACAGTTTGAAGAAAAAAAGGGCATCCCTGAAAGCTCAATTTCAAGGCTTTATGAGACGCATGCAAATCCAACCACAGAGGTATCGGCTCACACCAGTCAGAAGAACCATCAGCAACAAGACTACCAACAATTCATGCTGAAGGGGTTGTGGAGAAGTGCATACCCTCTAGGTTAAGTGGGACTTTGCCGCCAGCCGCGGCGGGTCCTCAAAGTGTAGCAACAACCGACGAGAGGGGGTAGGGAACTGAACGCACCAAGGTATGGGATCAGAAGGGCACAAGCAACTGACGCTTGCAAGGCAAGTTTAATAACAAAGCCTAGCCGTATATATACCCCTAAAGCAGGGACTTTGCTTCGTCACGCCTTATCGGCATCAGCTGGTTGGTTGGCTTCTCGGCTTAGTCACACCTTATCAGCATCAGCTGGTTGGTTGGCTGCTCGGCTTCTCCCTCAAAGGCACCAATTTCCCCTCCAGGGTTGCTTTTCCTAGCTTTAGGGAACAACCAGGGACTCCCAGTAACTGAGCAGGTCCCTGGAGCGATTTGGCCAAAGGCCATCTCCTTTTGTATGTTCATACCATAAAGTCCAGGATGCATACCAAGGAGAGTACAGTCGGGCCCTGAGGCTTAGGAGGGTCTTAGTGGCGCCTTCCTCAGAGGGCAATGCTCGCCACAGGACTTCACCTGGTAAGAGGCACTAATGGGAACAGAATGGAGGTGCCTTTACAAGGTAAACACTGAGTTACGATATGATCCAGCAGGCCCACTCGTGGGCCTATAACCTAAGAAAGAAGACAGAAGTGGAAAGACACAGGCAGGCAAATCTGCATTGCAGGAGTATTACAATAGCCAGGACATGGAAGCAAGCAGAAAGTCCATCAACAGATGAGTGGACAAAGAAGAACAGGGACCTGAACAGATGGAATATTAGCCAAGGAACAAAAGGAAACAATGCCATCAACAGCACCATCGGTGAGGCTAGAGTTCATCACGCACCTTGCAGTAAGTCACAGAGCGAAAGATACATAGCCTACGATATCACTTATAGGTGTTCCCTAAAAATTGATATCACTGAAGATATTTCCACAGAGAAAGGCAATCACAGATGCAATAAACAGATTTATGGTTCACCCATGGACAGGTGTGAGAATTGTGTACATTAGGAAATTGGGTTTAAGAGAGGGATACAAACACAGGTGAAATACAAAATCACCAAAGGCCTACGGAATACCAAGAGAAGAGTACTCAACATTGTGTCATAAGCTACATGGGAAAAGGATCCAAAGAAGACTAGATACATGTTTATGTGTAAAAGAGCCACATCTTTCACACCCACAACAAGCAAAACATTGTAATCAAACTTGCTGTGAGAAACAATAAACATTGAATTAAAAAACGAACAAGTCAGTCGTGAGGCACAAACATAAGGGGCTTTTTCCTGGCACAGTCCATTCTAATTGACAACCTAGAATACGACTTCCACGGAGGCTCTGTTGCCCGAGTAACCAGGTTTGGTAAAGGAGACCTGCTGCCGCCTTGTGGCCGTTTCTCAAAACAGCAGCTTTAAACCCAGTGCTAATGGTCACTTGATATTTAAAATCATTGCAGGCCTATAAATGACACCTGCCCTCAAAAACGATTCTTGGGTCGTCCATCGAGGAAAACAACTCAAAAGACGTGCACATTTCAAAACGACAATTTCAAGAGGCATATTTTGTGCACATTTTGTCTTCTCTTTCTTTCTTTCTCTTGTGATAAATAAAAGGGCATGGAAAAATGCTCAACATCAGGAATTAATAAAGCCATGCAAATCCAGTCGACAGAAACGTTCACCCACCGTCGTCAGAATGATCATCAGCCACAGAGTCTACAAAGAATAAATGCTCAAGGTGTTTTAGAGAACTCTGTGCCCTCTAGCGGCCGCTGGGACGTAACCTGGTAACAGCTAGTAGTGAGAACACCGTGGAGGTGCGTTGAAAGGTAAAAATTGAGCTAACCTGTAATCGGGTAGGCCCACTGATGGGCCTATCTCCCGAGTAGACCAAAATCAAAAAGACACAGGCTGGCCATCCTGCACTGCAGCAACATGTACCATAGCCAAGACTTGGAAGAAACCCAAATGTCCATCAACAGAACAATGCACCAAGAAGAAGGGGGCCCATGTGCACAATGGAACATGAGCCACGGAAGAGCATGCAACAGTGCCGCTGGCACCACCGTAGAAGGATCTAGAGATACCCACCCAAAAGGAAGTACGAAAGAAACCGAAATAGAAATATCCTATGACATCACTTATAGCTGTTACTTCAACATTGATACCCATGAAGTCATTTCCAAGAGAAGGCCGTGCATAGATGCAGAAAACCAACTATGCTTAACCAAGTGGAAAGGTGTAAGGAATGTATGAATTTGGATATGGGGGTTTACAGACATGTACTGATACATATGAAATATATAATCACAAAATACCTAAGGAATACCAGGAGAGGTCGACTCAACACTCTGTAATAACCTACACGGGAAAGGATCCAAAGATGAATAGATTGATACATACATATGATGAACCAGATGCAGTACACCTAGAACACACACCACATTTTTATCCAATTGGCTGTGATACTAGATAACAATTAAATTTTAAAAAACACACAAGAAGTAAGGAGATATAAGCTCTTGGGGGTTTGCCCCGACACACTGCACTCTCATTTGCAGCCTACTAACACAATTTCCAGGAAGCCTCTGTTGCAGGAAAACCCAGAGTTGGAAATGGAGAAATGCTGCCGCCTTGTGGCCGTTTCCCGCAAGAGCGGCTTCAAACGCATAGCTATGGGTCACTTAACATTCATAAGGACTCAGGCCTCTAAAAGACACCTGCCCTCAAAAAAAAAAAATGTCCTGAGCTCGGCCGTGGCCAAAAAAATTCAAAGCAGGCAAATGTGTCAAAGAGATAGTATGATAGAGGTAAGTTTTACTCACTCTTTATCAAAAAAAGGAAAATGGAGAAAAGCTCAACATCAGGAATCATCAGACTCCTCTAAGCTACAAAAAGCTTTCAGCTCACCCAAGTTAACTACCGTCAGCCAAAAGACTACAAACAATAAATGCTGAAGGGGTTTTAGAGAACTCTGTTCCCTCTGTCTGCGGAGGACATGTCTAGTTGTAACAGCCAATAATGAGAACAGAAAGGAGCTGCGTTTTCAATTAAAAATTGAGCCACCCTTCCATCCAGAACACCCACAGCCGAGCCTCTCACCTGAGAAGACGGGCTGCAAGAGCTGCACTCCACGAGTTTTCACAGTAGCCAAGACACCGAAGCAACCCAAATGTCCATCAACAGATGAATGGATAAGAAGAGCTGGTCCGTGGACACAGTGGACTATTAGCCATGGAAAACAAGGAAACACTGCTCTTTGAGGCACCCGAGATGAGCCTAGAGATCATCACAGAACATGAGTTAAGTCGGAAAGCAAAAGGAATACCGTATGACATCACCTATAGGCGTTATCTAACAGCTGACACAAATGAACATATTTCCACAAAGAAAGACACTCACACACTTAGAAAACAAACTAAGCTTAAGTAAAATGAAAGGTGGGGGGAATGGATAAATTAAGATTAGTGTCACCATATGTGTACAAATACGTATTAAATATATATATCAAACAGACCGACCATATAGCAAGGGAGGTCACCAGAACACTCTGCAATAATTTACATGGGAAGAGGATCTGTACAAGAATATATATATATATATATATATATATATATATATATATATATATATATATATATATATACATATAAAACGTACAAATGAACCAGATTCTGTACATATAGGACCAACAGTATTCTAATCATTACCCCGATTTAAACAAATTAAAAGAGCGAACAAGAAGTAATGTGACATACACTTCTGGGGTTTTTTCCTGGCACATTCCATTCTAATTGACAACCTGGGAACAGGACTTCCAGAAGGCTCTGCTGCCCTAGTAACCAGATGTGGGAATGTAGCAATGCTGACGCCTTGTGGCCGTTTCCCACAGCAGCAGCTTTAAAGTCAGTGCTAATGGTCACTCAATATTCACACCCATTGCAGGCTTGTAAATGACACCTGCCCTCCAAAACAAAATCCTGGGGTCGAAAATCGACCAAAAAAGTCCAAAGAGGGCAACCTTCCAAGAAGACAATTTCGAGAGGTTTATTGTACTCACGGTTTTATTTTTTCTGTTTTTGTTTAACAGAATAAAAAAAGGCGTGGAAAAATGCTGAACCTTAGGAATTATTAGACACGAAAATACACGTTACAAAAACCTATCATGTCACACGACTCAGCATGGCCAGCAGCAAAACTTCTGCAAACAAGAAATGCTGACGGGGTGGTGAAGAAATGCGTACCCTCGGTTCTAAGTGGGACGTGGTAAGAGCCCCTAAGGAAAACACAGTGGAGTTGCCTGGAAAGGGTCAACATTGAGCGACCGTTCAATCAAGCATAGCCACTGCTGGGTCTATCACCTGAGAGGATGAGAATCAAAAAGACACGGGCTGGCAATCCTGCAATCCAGCAATGTTTACCATAGCCAACACTTGGAAGCAATGAAAATGCCCAGCCACAGAGGAATGCAGAAAGGAGCAGTGGTCCATGGACACAATGGAAGAGTACTCCAGTGAAAAGTAGAAATTCCATTTTAAAAACAGATATAAGTAAGGAGACATCAGCTTTGGGGGGTTTCTCCAGACACATCCCACCGTCATTGATAACCGAGGAACACCACTGGCAGGAAGGTCTGTTTCACTAGTTACCAGAGTGGGAAACGCAGAAATGCTGCAGCCCTCTGGCCGTTACCTGCAACGGCAGCTTGAAAACCCGTGCTAATGGTCACTTCGTGTGCACAAGTCCTGGAGGGCTGTCAATGAAACCTGCCCTCAAAATGTCTTGAGGGAGGTAGTGGCCAAAATATTTCAAAAGGCGGCACATACGTCAAGAAAAGAATGTGATGAGGTAAGCTACACACACAGTTTGAAGAAAAAAAGGACATCCCTGAAAGCTCAATTTCAAGGCTTTATGAGACGCATGCAAATCCAACCACAGAGGTATGGGCTCACACCAGTCAGAAGAACCATCAGCAACAAGACTACCAACAATTCATGCTGAAGGGGTTGTGGAGAAGTGCATACCCTCTAGGTTAAGTGGGACTTTGCCGCCAGCCGCGGCGGGTCCTCAAAGTGTAGCAACAACCGACGAGAGGGGGTAGGGAACTGAACGCACCAAGGTATGGGATCAGAAGGGCACAAGCAACTGACGCTTGCAAGGCAAGTTTAATAACAAAGCCTAGCCGTATATATACCCCTAAAGCAGGGACTTTGCTTCGTCACGCCTTATCGGCATCAGCTGGTTGGTTGGCTTCTCGGCTTAGTCACACCTTATCAGCATCAGCTGGTTGGTTGGCTGCTCGGCTTCTCCCTCAAAGGCACCAATTTCCCCTCCAGGGTTGCTTTTCCTAGCTTTAGGGAACAACCAGGGACTCCCAGTAACTGAGCAGGTCCCTGGAGCGATTTGGCCAAAGGCCATCTCCTTTTGTATGTTCATACCATAAAGTCCAGGATGCATACCAAGGAGAGTACAGTCGGGCCCTGAGGCTTAGGAGGGTCTTAGTGGCGCCTTCCTCAGAGGGCAATGCTCGCCACAGGACTTCACCTGGTAAGAGGCACTAATGGGAACAGAATGGAGGTGCCTTTACAAGGTAAACACTGAGTTACGATATGATCCAGCAGGCCCACTCGTGGGCCTATAACCTAAGAAAGAAGACAGAAGTGGAAAGACACAGGCAGGCAAATCTGCATTGCAGGAGTATTACAATAGCCAGGACATGGAAGCAAGCAGAAAGTCCATCAACAGATGAGTGGACAAAGAAGAACAGGGACCTGAACAGATGGAATATTAGCCAAGGAACAAAAGGAAACAATGCCATCAACAGCACCATCGGTGAGGCTAGAGTTCATCACGCACCTTGCAGTAAGTCACAGAGCGAAAGATACATAGCCTACGATATCACTTATAGGTGTTCCCTAAAAATTGATATCACTGAAGATATTTCCACAGAGAAAGGCAATCACAGATGCAATAAACAGATTTATGGTTCACCCATGGACAGGTGTGAGAATTGTGTACATTAGGAAATTGGGTTTAAGAGAGGGATACAAACACAGGTGAAATACAAAATCACCAAAGGCCTACGGAATACCAAGAGAAGAGTACTCAACATTGTGTCATAAGCTACATGGGAAAAGGATCCAAAGAAGACTAGATACATGTTTATGTGTAAAAGAGCCACATCTTTCACACCCACAACAAGCAAAACATTGTAATCAAACTTGCTGTGAGAAACAATAAACATTGAATTAAAAAACGAACAAGTCAGTCGTGAGGCACAAACATAAGGGGCTTTTTCCTGGCACAGTCCATTCTAATTGACAACCGAGAATACGACTTCCACGGAGGCTCTGTTGCCCGAGTAACCAGGTTTGGTAAAGGAGACCTGCTGCCGCCTTGTGGCCGTTTCTCAAAACAGCAGCTTTAAACCCAGTGCTAATGGTCACTTGATATTCAAAATCATTGCAGGCCTATAAATGACACCTGCCCTCAAAAACGATTCTTGGGTCGTCCATCGAGGAAAACAACTCAAAAGACGTGCACATTTCAAAACGACAATTTCAAGAGGCATATTTTGTGCACATTTTGTCTTCTCTTTCTTTCTTTCTCTTGTGATAAATAAAAGGGCATGGAAAAATGCTCAACATCAGGAATTAATAAAGCCATGCAAATCCAGTCGACAGAAACGTTCACCCACCGTCGTCAGAATGATCATCAGCCACAGAGTCTACAAAGAATAAATGCTCAAGGTGTTTTAGAGAACTCTGTGCCCTCTAGCGGCCGCTGGGACGTAACCTGGTAACAGCTAGTAGTGAGAACACCGTGGAGGTGCGTTGAAAGGTAAAAATTGAGCTAACCTGTAATCGGGTAGGCCCACTGATGGGCCTATCTCCCGAGTAGACCAAAATCAAAAAGACACAGGCTGGCCATCCTGCACTGCAGCAACATGTACCATAGCCAAGACTTGGAAGAAACCCAAATGTCCATCAACAGAACAATGCACCAAGAAGAAGGGGGCCCATGTGCACAATGGAACATGAGCCACGGAAGAGCATGCAACAGTGCCGCTGGCACCACCGTAGAAGGATCTAGAGATACCCACCCAAAAGGAAGTACGAAAGAAACCGAAATAGAAATATCCTATGACATCACTTATAGCTGTTACTTCAACATTGATACCCATGAAGTCATTTCCAAGAGAAGGCCGTGCATAGATGCAGAAAACCAACTATGCTTAACCAAGTGGAAAGGTGTAAGGAATGTATGAATTTGGATATGGGGGTTTACAGACATGTACTGATACATATGAAATATATAATCACAAAATACCTAAGGAATACCAGGAGAGGTCGACTCAACACTCTGTAATAACCTACACGGGAAAGGATCCAAAGATGAATAGATTGATACATACATATGATGAACCAGATGCAGTACACCTAGAACACACACCACATTTTTATCCAATTGGCTGTGATACTAGATAACAATTAAATTTTAAAAAACACACAAGAAGTAAGGAGATATAAGCTCTTGGGGGTTTGCCCTGACACACTGCACTCTCATTTGCAGCCTACTAACACAATTTCCAGGAAGCCTCTGTTGCAGGAAAACCCAGAGTTGGAAATGGAGAAATGCTGCCGCCTTGTGGCCGTTTCCCGCAAGAGCGGCTTCAAACGCATAGCTATGGGTCACTTAACATTCATAAGGACACAGGCCTCTAAAAGACACCTGCCCTCAAAAAAAAAAAAATGTCCTGAGCTCGGCCGTGGCCAAAAAAATTCAAAGCAGGCAAATGTGTCAAAGAGATAGTATGATAGAGGTAAGTTTTACTCACTCTTTATCAAAAAAAGGAAAATGGAGAAAAGCTCAACATCAGGAATCATCAGACTCCTCTAAGCTACAAAAAGCTTTCAGCTCACCCAAGTTAACTACCGTCAGCCAAAAGACTACAAACAATAAATGCTGAAGGGGTTTTAGAGAACTCTGTTCCCTCTGTCTGCGGAGGACATGTCTAGTTGTAACAGCCAATAATGAGAACAGAAAGGAGCTGCGTTTTCAATTAAAAATTGAGCCACCCTTCCATCCAGAACACCCACAGCCGAGCCTCTCACCTGAGAAGACGGGCTGCAAGAGCTGCACTCCACGAGTTTTCACAGTAGCCAAGACACCGAAGCAACCCAAATGTCCATCAACAGATGAATGGATAAGAAGAGCTGGTCCGTGGACACAGTGGACTATTAGCCATGGAAAACAAGGAAACACTGCTCTTTGAGGCACCCGAGATGAGCCTAGAGATCATCACAGAACATGAGTTAAGTCGGAAAGCAAAAGGAATACCGTATGACATCACCTATAGGCGTTATCTAACAGCTGACACAAATGAACATATTTCCACAAAGAAAGACACTCACACACTTAGAAAACAAACTAAGCTTAAGTAAAATGAAAGGTGGGGGGAATGGATAAATTAAGATTAGTGTCACCATATGTGTACAAATACGTATTAAATATATATATCAAACAGACCGACCATATAGCAAGGGAGGTCACCAGAACACTCTGCAATAATTTACATGGGAAGAGGATCTGTACAAGAATATATATATATATTATATATATATATATATATATATATATATATATATACATATAAAACGTACAAATGAACCAGATTCTGTACATATAGGACCAACAGTATTCTAATCATTACCCCGATTTAAACAAATTAAAAGAGCGAACAAGAAGTAATGTGACATACACTTCTGGGGTTTTTTCCTGGCACATTCCATTCTAATTGACAACCTGGGAACAGGACTTCCAGAAGGCTCTGCTGCCCTAGTAACCAGATGTGGGAATGTAGCAATGCTGACGCCTTGTGGCCGTTTCCCACAGCAGCAGCTTTAAAGTCAGTGCTAATGGTCACTCAATATTCACACCCATTGCAGGCTTGTAAATGACACCTGCCCTCCAAAACAAAATCCTGGGGTCGAAAATCGACCAAAAAAGTCCAAAGAGGGCAACCTTCCAAGAAGACAATTTCGAGAGGTTTATTGTACTCACGGTTTTTTTTTTCTGTTTTTGTTTAACAGAATAAAAAAAGGCGTGGAAAAATGCTGAACCTTAGGAATTATTAGACACGAAAATACACGTTACAAAAACCTATCATGTCACACGACTCAGCATGGCCAGCAGCAAAACTTCTGCAAACAAGAAATGCTGACGGGGTGGTGAAGAAATGCGTACCCTCGGTTCTAAGTGGGACGTGGTAAGAGCCCCTAAGGAAAACACAGTGGAGTTGCCTGGAAAGGGTCAACATTGAGCGACCGTTCAATCAAGCATAGCCACTGCTGGGTCTATCACCTGAGAGGATGAGAATCAAAAAGACACGGGCTGGCAATCCTGCAATCCAGCAATGTTTACCATAGCCAACACTTGGAAGCAATGAAAATGCCCAGCCACAGAGGAATGCAGAAAGGAGCAGTGGTCCATGGACACAATGGAAGAGTACTCCAGTGAAAAGTAGAAATTCCATTTTAAAAACAGATATAAGTAAGGAGACATCAGCTTTGGGGGGTTTCTCCAGACACATCCCACCGTCATTGATAACCGAGGAACACCACTGGCAGGAAGGTCTGTTTCACTAGTTACCAGAGTGGGAAACGCAGAAATGCTGCAGCCCTCTGGCCGTTACCTGCAACGGCAGCTTGAAAACCCGTGCTAATGGTCACTTCGTGTGCACAAGTCCTGGAGGGCTGTCAATGAAACCTGCCCTCAAAATGTCTTGAGGGAGGTAGTGGCCAAAATATTTCAAAAGGCGGCACATACGTCAAGAAAAGAATGTGATGAGGTAAGCTACACACACAGTTTGAAGAAAAAAAGGACATCCCTGAAAGCTCAATTTCAAGGCTTTATGAGACGCATGCAAATCCAACCACAGAGGTATCGGCTCACACCAGTCAGAAGAACCATCAGCAACAAGACTACCAACAATTCATGCTGAAGGGGTTGTGGAGAAGTGCATACCCTCTAGGTTAAGTGGGACTTTGCCGCCAGCCGCGGCGGGTCCTCAAAGTGTAGCAACAACCGACGAGAGGGGGTAGGGAACTGAACGCACCAAGGTATGGGATCAGAAGGGCACAAGCAACTGACGCTTGCAAGGCAAGTTTAATAACAAAGCCTAGCCGTATATATACCCCTAAAGCAGGGACTTTGCTTCGTCACGCCTTATCGGCATCAGCTGGTTGGTTGGCTTCTCGGCTTAGTCACACCTTATCAGCATCAGCTGGTTGGTTGGCTGCTCGGCTTCTCCCTCAAAGGCACCAATTTCCCCTCCAGGGTTGCTTTTCCTAGCTTTAGGGAACAACCAGGGACTCCCAGTAACTGAGCAGGTCCCTGGAGCGATTTGGCCAAAGGCCATCTCCTTTTGTATGTTCATACCATAAAGTCCAGGATGCATAGCAAGGAGAGTACAGTCGGGCCCTGAGGCTTAGGAGGGTCTTAGTGGCGCCTTCCTCAGAGGGCAATGCTCGCCACAGGACTTCACCTGGTAAGAGGCACTAATGGGAACAGAATGGAGGTGCCTTTACAAGGTAAACACTGAGTTACGATATGATCCAGCAGGCCCACTCGTGGGCCTATAACCTAAGAAAGAAGACAGAAGTGGAAAGACACAGGCAGGCAAATCTGCATTGCAGGAGTATTACAATAGCCAGGACATGGAAGCAAGCAGAAAGTCCATCAACAGATGAGTGGACAAAGAAGAACAGGGACCTGAACAGATGGCATATTAGCCAAGGAACAAAAGGAAACAATGCCATCAACAGCACCATCGGTGAGGCTAGAGTTCATCACGCACCTTGCAGTAAGTCACAGAGCGAAAGATACATAGCCTACGATATCACTTATAGGTGTTCCCTAAAAATTGATATCACTGAAGATATTTCCACAGAGAAAGGCAATCACAGATGCAATAAACAGATTTATGGTTCACCCATGGACAGGTGTGAGAATTGTGTACATTAGGAAATTGGGTTTAAGAGAGAGATACAAACACAGGTGAAATACAAAATCACCAAAGGCCTACGGAATACCAAGAGAAGAGTACTCAACATTGTGTCATAAGCTACATGGGAAAAGGATCCAAAGAAGACTAGATACATGTTTATGTGTAAAAGAGCCACATCTTTCACACCCACAACAAGCAAAACATTGTAATCAAACTTGCTGTGAGAAACAATAAACATTGAATTAAAAAACGAACAAGTCAGTCGTGAGGCACAAACATAAGGGGCTTTTTCCTGGCACAGTCCATTCTAATTGACAACCTAGAATACGACTTCCACGGAGGCTCTGTTGCCCGAGTAACCAGGTTTGGTAAAGGAGACCTGCTGCCGCCTTGTGGCCGTTTCTCAAAACAGCAGCTTTAAACCCAGTGCTAATGGTCACTTGATATTCAAAATCATTGCAGGCCTATAAATGACACCTGCCCTCAAAAACGATTCTTGGGTCGTCCATCGAGGAAAACAACTCAAAAGACGTGCACATTTCAAAACGACAATTTCAAGAGGCATATTTTGTGCACATTTTGTCTTCTCTTTCTTTCTTTCTCTTGTGATAAATAAAAGGGCATGGAAAAATGCTCAACATCAGGAATTAATAAAGCCATGCAAATCCAGTCGACAGAAACGTTCACCCACCGTCGTCAGAATGATCATCAGCCACAGAGTCTACAAAGAATAAATGCTCAAGGTGTTTTAGAGAACTCTGTGCCCTCTAGCGGCCGCTGGGACGTAACCTGGTAACAGCTAGTAGTGAGAACACCGTGGAGGTGCGTTGAAAGGTAAAAATTGAGCTAACCTGTAATCGGGTAGGCCCACTGATGGGCCTATCTCCCGAGTAGACCAAAATCAAAAAGACACAGGCTGGCCATCCTGCACTGCAGCAACATGTACCATAGCCAAGACCTGGAAGAAACCCAAATGTCCATCAACAGAACAATGCACCAAGAAGAAGGGGGCCCATGTGCACAATGGAACATGAGCCACGGAAGAGCATGCAACAGGTGCCTCTGGCACCACCGTAGAAGGATCTAGAGATACCCACCCAAAAGGAAGTACGAAAGAAACCGAAATAGAAATATCCTATGACATCACTTATAGCTGTTACTTCAACATTGATACCCATGAAGTCATTTCCAAGAGAAGGCCGTGCATAGATGCAGAAAACCAACTATGCTTAACCAAGTGGAAAGGTGTAAGGAATGTATGAATTTGGATATGGGGGTTTACAGACATGTACTGATACATATGAAATATATAATCACAAAATACCTAAGGAATACCAAGAGAGGTCGACTCAACACTCTGTAATAACCTACACGGGAAAGGATCCAAAGATGAATAGATTGACACATACATATGATGAACCAGATGCAGTACACCTAGAACACACACCACATTTTTATCCAATTGGCTGTGATACTAGATAACAATTAAATTTTAAAAAACACACAAGAAGTAAGGAGATATAAGCTCTTGGGGGTTTGCCCTGACACACTGCACTCTCATTTGCAGCCTACTAACACAATTTCCAGGAAGCCTCTGTTGCAGGAAAACCCAGAGTTGGAAATGGAGAAATGCTGCCGCCTTGTGGCCGTTTCCCGCAAGAGCGGCTTTAAACGGATAGCTATGGGTCACTTAACATTCACAAGGACTCCGGCCTCTAAAAGACACCTGCCCTCAAAAAAAAAAAAAAATGTCCTGAGCTCGGCAGTGGTGAAAAAAATTCAAAGCAGGCAAATGTGTCAAAGAGATAGTATGAAGAGGTAAGTTTTACTCACTCTTTATCAAAAAAGCAAAATGAAGAAAAGCTCAACCTCAGGAATGATCAGACTCCTCTAAGCTACAAAAAGCTTTCAGCTCACCCAAGTTAACTACCGTCAGCCAAAAGACTACAAACAATAAATGCTGAAGGGGTTTTAGAGAACTCTGTTCCCTCTGTCTGCGGAGGACATGTCTAGTTGTAACAGCCAATAATGAGAACAGAAAGGAGCTGCGTTTTCAATTAAAAATTGAGCCACCCTTCCATCCAGAACACCCACAGCCGAGCCTCTCACCTGAGAAGACGGGCTGCAAGAGCTGCACTCCACGAGTTTTCACAGTAGCCAAGACACCGAAGCAACCCAAATGTCCATCAACAGATGAATGGATAAGAAGAGCTGGTCCGTGGACACAGTGGACTATTAGCCATGGAAAACAAGGAAACACTGCTCTTTGAGGCACCCGAGATGAGCCTAGAGATCATCACAGAACATCAGTTAAGTCGGAAAGCAAAAGGCATACCGTATGACATCACCTATAGGCGTTATCTAACAGCTGACACAAATGAACATATTTCCACAAAGAAAGACACTCACACACTTAGAAAACAAACTAAGCTTAAGTAAAATGAAAGGTGGGGGGAATGGATAAATTAAGATTAGTGTCACCATATGTGTACAAATACGTATTAAATATATATATCAAACAGACCGACCATATAGCAAGGGAGGTCACCAGAACACTCTGCAATAATTTACATGGGAAGAGGATCTGTACAAGAATATATATATATATATAAAACGTACAAATGAACCAGATTCTGTACATATAGGACCAACAGTATTCTAATCATTACCCCGATTTAAACAAATTAAAAGAGCGAATAAGAAGTAATGTGACATACACTTCTGGGTTTTTTTCCTGGCACATTCCATTCTAATTGACAACCTGGGAACAGGACTTCCAGAAGGCTCTGCTGCCCTAGTAACCAGATGTGGGAATGTAGCAATGCTGACGCCTTGTGGCCGTTTCCCACAGCAGCAGCTTTAAAGTCAGTGCTAATGGTCACTCAATATTCACACCCATTGCAGGCTTGTAAATGACACCTGCCCTCCAAAACAAAATCCTGGGGTCGAAAATCGACCAAAAAAGTCGAAAGAGGGCAACCTTCCAAGAAGACAATTTCGAGAGGTGTATTGTACTCACGGGTTTTTTTTTTCTGTTTTGGTTTAACAGAATAAAAAAAGGCGTGGAAAAATGCTGAACCTTAGGAATTATTAGACACGAAACTACACGTTAAAAAAACCTATCATGTCACACGACTCAGCATGGCCAGCAGCAAAACTTCTGCAAACAAGAAATGCTGACGGGGTGGTGAAGAAATGCGTACCCTCGGTTCTAAGTGGGACGTGGTAAGAGCCCCTAAGGAAAACACAGTGGAGTTGCCTGGAAAGGGTCAACATTGAGCGACCGTTCAATCAAGCATAGCCACTGCTGGGTCTATCACCTGAGAGGATGAGAATCAAAAAGACACGGGCTGGCAATCCTGCAATCCAGCAATGTTTACCATAGCCAACACTTGGAAGCAATGAAAATGCCCAGCCACAGAGGAATGCAGAAAGGAGCAGTGGTCCATGGACACAATGGAAGAGTACTCCAGTGAAAAGTAGAAATTCCATTTTAAAAACAGATATAAGTAAGGAGACATCAGCTTTGGGGGGTTTCTCCAGACACATCCCACCGTCATTGATAACCAAGGAACACCACTGGCAGGAAGGCCTGTTTCACTAGTTACCAGAGTGGGAAACGCAGAAATGCTGCAGCCCTGTGGCCGTTACCTGCAACGCCAGCTTGAAAACCCGTGCTAATGGTCACTTCGTGTGCACAAGTCCTGGAGGGCTGTCAATGAAACCTGCCCTCAAAATGTCTTGAGGGAGGTAGTGGCCAAAATATTTCAAAAGGCGGCACATAGTTCAAGAGAAGAATGTGATGAGGTAAGCTACACACACACAGTTTGAAGAAAAAAAGGGCATCCCTGAAAGCTCAATTTCAAGGCTTTATGAGACGCATGCAAATCCAACCACAGAGGTATGGGCTCACACCAGTCAGAAGAACCATCAGCAACAAGACTACCAACAATTCATGCTGAAGGGGTTGTGGAGAAGTGCATACCCTCTAGGTTAAGTGGGACTTTGCCGCCAGCCGCGGCGGGTCCTCAAAGTGTAGCAACAACCGACGAGAGGGGGTAGGGAACTGAACGCACCAACGTATGGGATCAGAAGGGCACAAGCAACTGACGCTTGCAAGGCAAGTTTAATAACAAAGCATAGCCGTATATATACCCCTAAAGCAGGGACTTTGCTTCGTCACGCCTTATCGGCATCAGCTGGTTGGTTGGCTTCTCGGCTTAGTCACACCTTATCAGCATCAGCTGGTTGGTTGGCTGCTCGGCTTCTCCCTCAAAGGCACCAATTTCCCCTCCAGGGTTGCTTTTCCTAGCTTTAGGGAACAACCAGGGACTCCCAGTAACTGAGCAGGTCCCTGGAGCGATTTGGCCAAAGACCATCTCCTTTTGTATGTTCATACCATAAAGTCCAGGATGCATACCAAGGAGAGTACAGTCGGGCCCTGAGGCTTAGGAGGGTCTTAGTGGCGCCTTCCTCAGAGGGCAATGCTCGCCACAGGACTTCACCTGGTAAGAGGCACTAATGGGAACAGAATGGAGGTGCCTTTACAAGGTAAACACTGAGTTACGATATGATCCAGCAGGCCCACTCCTGGGCCTATAACCTAAGAAAGAAGACAGAAGTGGAAAGACACAGGCAGGCAAATCTGCATTGCAGGAGTATTACAATAGCCAGGACATGGAAGCAAGCAGAAAGTCCATCAACAGATGAGTGGACAAAGAAGAACAGGGACCTGAGCAGATGGAATATTAGCCAAGGAACAAAAGGAAACAATGCCATCAACAGCACCATCGGTGAGGCTAGAGTTCATCACGCACCTTGCAGTAAGTCACAGAGCAAAAGATACATAGCCTACGATATCACTTATAGGTGTTCCCTAAAAATTGATATCACTGAAGATATTTCCACAGAGAAAGGCAATCACAGATGCAATAAACAGATTTATGGTTCACCCATGGACAGGTGTGAGAATTGTGTACATTAGGAAATTGGGTTTAAGAGAGAGATACAAACACACGTGAAATACAAAATCACCAAAGGCCTACGGAATACCAAGAGAAGAGTACTCAACATTGTGTCATAAGCTACATGGGAAAAGGATCCAAAGAAGACTAGATACGTGTTTATGTGTAAAAGAGCCACATCTTTCACACCTACAACAAGCAAAACATTGTAATCAAACTTGCTGTGAGAAACAATAAACATTGAATTAAAAAACGAACAAGTCAGTCGTGAGGCACAAACATAAGGGGCTTTTTCCTGGCACAGTCCATTCTAATTGACAACCGAGAATACGACTTCCACGGAGGCTCTGTTGCCCGAGTAACCAGGTTTGGTAAAGGAGACCTGCTGCCGCCTTGTGGCCGTTTCTCAAAACAGCAGCTTTAAACCCAGTGCTAATGGTCACTTGATATTCAAAATCATTGCAGGCCTATAAATGACACCTGCCCTCAAAAACGATTCTTGGGTCGTCCATCGAGGAAAACAACTCAAAAGACGTGCACATTTCAAAACGACAATTTCAAGAGGCATATTTTGTGCACATTTTGTCTTCTCTTTCTTTCTTTCTCTTGTGATAAATAAAAGGGCATGGAAAAATGCTCAACATCAGGAATTAATAAAGCCATGCAAATCCAGTCGACAGAAACGTTCACCCACCGTCGTCAGAATGATCATCAGCCACAGAGTCTACAAAGAATAAATGCTCAAGGTGTTTTAGAGAACTCTGTGCCCTCTAGCTGCCGCTGGGACGTAACCTGGTAACAGCTAGTAGTGAGAACACCGTGGAGGTGCGTTGAAAGGTAAAAATTGAGCTAACCTGTAATCGGGTAGGCCCACTGATGGGCCTATCTCCCGAGTAGACCAAAATCAAAAAGACACAGGCTGGCCATCCTGCACTGCAGCAACATGTACCATAGCCAAGACTTGGAAGAAACCCAAATGTCCATCAACAGAACAATGCACCAAGAAGAAGGGGGCCCATGTGCACAATGGAACATGAGCCACGGAAGAGCATGCAACAGGTGCCTCTGGCACCACCGTAGAAGGATCTAGAGATACCCACCCAAAAGGAAGTACGAAAGAAACCGAAATAGAAATATCCTATGACATCACTTATAGCTGTTACTTCAACATTGATACCCATGAAGTCATTTCCAAGAGAAGGCCGTGCATAGATGCAGAAAACCAACTATGCTTAACCAAGTGGAAAGGTGTAAGGAATGTATGAATTTGGATATGGGGGTTTACAGACATGTACTGATACATATGAAATATATAATCACAAAATACCTAAGGAATACCAAGAGAGGTCGACTCAACACTCTGTAATAACCTACACGGGAAAGGATCCAAAGATGAATAGATTGATACATACATATGATGAACCAGATGCAGTACACCTAGAACACACACCACATTTTTATCCAATTGGCTGTGATACTAGATAACAATTAAATTTTAAAAAACACACAAGAAGTAAGGAGATATAAGCTCTTGGGGGTTTGCCCTGACACACTGCACTCTCATTTGCAGCCTACTAACACAATTTCCAGGAAGCCTCTGTTGCAGGAAAACCCAGAGTTGGAAATGGAGAAATGCTGCCGCCTTGTGGCCGTTTCCCGCAAGAGCGGCTTTAAACGGATAGCTATGGGTCACTTAACATTCACAAGGACTCCGGCCTCTAAAAGACACCTGCCCTCAAAAAAAAAAAAAAATGTCCTGAGCTCGGCCGTGGCCAAAAAAATTCAAAGCAGGCAAATGTGTCAAAGAGATAGTATGATAGAGGTAAGTTTTACTCACTCTTTATCAAAAAAAGGAAAATGGAGAAAAGCTCAACATCAGGAATCATGAGACTCCTCTAAGCTACAAAAAGCTTTCAGCTCACCCAAGTTAACTACCGTCAGCCAAAAGACTACAAACAATAAATGCTGAAGGGGTTTTAGAGAACTCTGTTCCCTCTGTCTGCGGAGGACATGTCTAGTTGTAACAGCCAATAATGAGAACAGAAAGGAGCTGCGTTTTCAATTAAAAATTGAGCCACCCTTCCATCCAGAACACCCACAGCCGAGCCTCTCACCTGAGAAGACGGGCTGCAAGAGCTGCACTCCACGAGTTTTCACAGTAGCCAAGACACCGAAGCAACCCAAATGTCCATCAACAGATGAATGGATAAGAAGAGCTGGTCCGTGGACACAGTGGACTATTAGCCATGGAAAACAAGGAAACACTGCTCTTTGAGGCACCCGAGATGAGCCTAGAGATCATCACAGAACATGAGTTAAGTCGGAAAGCAAAAGGCATACCGTATGACATCACCTATAGGCGTTATCTAACAGCTGACACAAATGAACATATTTCCACAAAGAAAGACACTCACACACTTAGAAAACAAACTAAGCTGATGTAAAATGAAAGGTGGGGGGAATGGATAAATTAAGATTAGTGTCACCATATGTGTACAAATACGTATTAAATATATATATCAAACAGACCGACCATATAGCAAGGGAGGTCACCAGAACACTCTGCAATAATTTACATGGGAAGAGGATCTGTACAAGAATATATATATATATAAAACGTACAAATGAACCAGATTCTGTACATATAGGACCAACAGTATTCTAATCATTACCCCGATTTAAACAAATTAAAAGAGCGAACAAGAAGTAATGTGACATACACTTCTGGGGTTTTTTCCTGGCACATTCCATTCTAATTGACAACCTGGGAACAGGACTTCCAGAAGGCTCTGCTGCCCTAGTAACCAGATGTGGGAATGTAGCAATGCTGACGCCTTGTGGCCGTTTCCCACAGCAGCAGCTTTAAAGTCAGTGCTAATGGTCACTCAATATTCACACCCATTGCAGGCTTGTAAATGACACCTGCCCTCCAAAACAAAATCCTGGGGTCGAAAATCGACCAAAAAAGTCCAAAGAGGGCAACCTTCCAAGAAGACAATTTCGAGAGGTTTATTGTACTCACGGTTTTTTTTTTTCTGTTTTTGTTTAACAGAATAAAAAAAGGCGTGGAAAAATGCTGAACCTTAGGAATTATTAGACACGAAACTACACGTTACAAAAACCTATCATGTCACACGACTCAGCATGGCCAGCAGCAAAACTTCTGCAAACAAGAAATGCTGACGGGGTGGTGAAGAAATGCGTACCCTCGGTTCTAAGTGGGACGTGTTAAGAGCCCCTAAGGAAAACACAGTGGAGTTGCCTGGAAAGGGTCAACATTGAGCGACCGTTCAATCAAGCATAGCCACTGCTGGGTCTATCACCTGAGAGGATGAGAATCAAAAAAGACACGGGCTGGCAATCCTGCAATCCAGCAATGTTTACCGTAGCCAACACTTGGAAGCAATGAAAATGCCCAGCCACAGAGGAATGCAGAAAGGAGAAGTGGTCCATGGACACAATGGAAGAGTGCTCCAGTGAAAGGTAGAAATTCCATTTTAAAAACAGATATAAGTAAGGAGACATCAGCTTTGGGGGGTTTCTCCAGACACATCCCACCGTCATTGATAACCGAGGAACACCACTGGCAGGAAGGTCTGCTTCACTAGTTACCAGAGTGGGAAACGCAGAAATGCTGCAGCCCTCTGGCCGTTACGTGCAACGGCAGCTTGAAAACCCGTGCTAATGGTCACTTCATGTGCACAAGTTCTGGAGGGCTGTCAACGAAACCTGCCCTCAAAATGTCTTGAGGGAGGTAGTGGCCAAAATATTTCAAAAGGTGGCACATACTTCAAGAAAAGAATGTGATGAGGGAAGCTACACACACAGTTTGAAGAAAAAAGGACATCCCTGAAAGCTCAATTTCAAGGCTTTATGAGACGCATGCAAATCCAACCACAGAGGTATGGGCTCACACCAGTCAGAAGAACCATCAGCAACAAAACTACCAACAATTCATGCTGAAGGGGTTGTGGAGAAGTGCATACCCTCTAGGTTAAGTGGGACTTTGCCGCCAGCCGCGGCGGGTCCTCAAAGTGTAGCAACAACCGACGAGAGGGGGTAGGGAACTGAACGCACCAAGGTATGGGATCAGAAGGGCACAAGCAACTGACGCTTGCAAGGCAAGTTTAATAACAAAGCCTAGCCGTATATATACCCCTAAAGCAGGGACTTTGCTTCGTCACGCCTTATCGGCATCAGCTGGTTGGTTGGCTTCTCGGCTTAGTCACACCTTATCAGCATCAGCTGGTTGGTTGGCTGCTCGGCTTCTCCCTCAAAGGCACCAATTTCCCCTCCAGGGTTGCTTTTCCTAGCTTTAGGGAACAACCAGGGACTCCCAGTAACTGAGCAGGTCCCTGGAGCGATTTGGCCAAAGACCATCTCCTTTTGTATGTTCATACCATAAAGTCCAGGATGCATACCAAGGAGAGTACAGTCGGGCCCTGAGGCTTAGGAGGGTCTTAGTGGCGCCTTCCTCAGAGGGCAATGCTCGCCACAGGACTTCACCTGGTAAGAGGCACTAATGGGAACAGAATGGAGGTGCCTTTACAAGGTAAACACTGAGTTACGATATGATCCAGCAGGCCCACTCCTGGGCCTATAACCTAAGAAAGAAGACAGAAGTGGAAAGACACAGGCAGGCAAATCTGCATTGCAGGAGTATTACAATAGCCAGGACATGGAAGCAAGCAGAAAGCCCATCAACAGATGAGTGGACAAAGAAGAACAGGGACCTGTACAGATGGCATATTAGCCAAGGAACAAAAGGAAACAATGCCATCAACAGCACCATCGGTGAGGCTAGAGTTCATCACGCACCTTGCAGTAAGTCACAGAGCGAAAGATACATAGCCTACGATATCACTTATAGGTGTTCCCTAAAAATTGATATCACTGAAGATATTTCCACAGAGAAAGGCAATCACAGATGCAATAAACAGATTTATGGTTCACCCATGGACAGGTGTGAGAATTGTGTACATTAGGAAATTGGGTTTAAGAGAGAGATACAAACACAGGTGAAATACAAAATCACCAAAGGCCTACGGAATACCAAGAGAAGAGTACTCAACATTGTGTCATAAGCTACATGGGAAAAGGATCCAAAGAAGACTAGATACGTGTTTATGTGTAAAAGAGCCACATCTTTCACACCTACAACAAGCAAAACATTGTAATCAAACTTGCTGTGAGAAACAATAAACGTTGAATTAAAAAACGAACAAGTCAGTCGTGAGGCACAAACATAAGGGGCTTTTTCCTGGCACAGTCCATTCTAATTGACAACCGAGAATACGACTTCCACGGAGGCTCTGTTGCCCGAGTAACCAGGTTTGGTAAAGGAGACCTGCTGCCGCCTTGTGGCCGTTTCTCAAAACAGCAGCTTTAAACCCAGTGCTAATGGTCACTTGATATTCAAAATCATTGCAGGCCTATAAATGACACCTGCCCTCAAAAACGATTCTTGGGTCGTCCATCGAGGAAAACAACTCAAAAGACGTGCACATTTCAAAACGACAATTTCAAGAGGCATATTTTGTGCACATTTTGTCTTCTCTTTCTTTCTTTCTCTTGTGATAAATAAAAGGGCATGGAAAAATGCTCAACATCAGGAATTAATAAAGCCATGCAAATCCAGTCGACAGAAACGTTCACCCACCGTCGTCAGAATGATCATCAGCCACAGAGTCTACAAAGAATAAATGCTCAAGGTGTTTTAGAGAACTCTGTGCCCTCTAGCTGCCGCTGGGACGTAACCTGGTAACAGCTAGTAGTGAGAACACCGTGGAGGTGCGTTGAAAGGTAAAAATTGAGCTAACCTGTAATCGGGTAGGCCCACTGATGGGCCTATCTCCCGAGTAGACCAAAATCAAAAAGACACAGGCTGGCCATCCTGCACTGCAGCAACATGTACCATAGCCAAGACTTGGAAGAAACCCAAATGTCCATCAACAGAACAATGCACCAAGAAGAAGGGGGCCCATGTGCACAATGGAACATGAGCCACGGAAGAGCATGCAACAGGTGCCTCTGGCACCACCGTAGAAGGATCTAGAGATACCCACCCAAAAGGAAGTACGAAAGAAACCGAAATAGAAATATCCTATGACATCACTTATAGCTGTTACTTCAACATTGATACCCATGAAGTCATTTCCAAGAGAAGGCCGTGCATAGATGCAGAAAACCAACTATGCTTAACCAAGTGGAAAGGTGTAAGGAATGTATGAATTTGGATATGGGGGTTTACAGACATGTACTGATACATATGAAATATATAATCACAAAATACCTAAGGAATACCAAGAGAGGTCGACTCAACACTCTGTAATAACCTACACGGGAAAGGATCCAAAGATGAATAGATTGATACATACATATGATGAACCAGATGCAGTACACCTAGAACACACACCACATTTTTATCCAATTGGCTGTGATACTAGATAACAATTAAATTTTAAAAAACACACAAGAAGTAAGGAGATATAAGCTCTTGGGGGTTTGCCCTGACACACTGCACTCTCATTTGCAGCCTACTAACACAATTTCCAGGAAGCCTCTGTTGCAGGAAAACCCAGAGTTGGAAATGGAGAAATGCTGCCGCCTTGTGGCCGTTTCCCGCAAGAGCGGCTTTAAACGGATAGCTATGGGTCACTTAACATTCACAAGGACTCCGGCCTCTAAAAGACACCTGCCCTCAAAAAAAAAAAAAAATGTCCTGAGCTCGGCCGTGGCCAAAAAAATTCAAAGCAGGCAAATGTGTCAAAGAGATAGTATGATAGAGGTAAGTTTTACTCACTCTTTATCAAAAAAAGGAAAATGGAGAAAAGCTCAACATCAGGAATCATGAGACTCCTCTAAGCTACAAAAAGCTTTCAGCTCACCCAAGTTAACTACCGTCAGCCAAAAGACTACAAACAATAAATGCTGAAGGGGTTTTAGAGAACTCTGTTCCCTCTGTCTGCGGAGGACATGTCTAGTTGTAACAGCCAATAATGAGAACAGAAAGGAGCTGCGTTTTCAATTAAAAATTGAGCCACCCTTCCATCCAGAACACCCACAGCCGAGCCTCTCACCTGAGAAGACGGGCTGCAAGAGCTGCACTCCACGAGTTTTCACAGTAGCCAAGACACCGAAGCAACCCAAATGTCCATCAACAGATGAATGGATAAGAAGAGCTGGTCCGTGGACACAGTGGACTATTAGCCATGGAAAACAAGGAAACACTGCTCTTTGAGGCACCCGAGATGAGCCTAGAGATCATCACAGAACATGAGTTAAGTCGGAAAGCAAAAGGCATACCGTATGACATCACCTATAGGCGTTATCTAACAGCTGACACAAATGAACATATTTCCACAAAGAAAGACACTCACACACTTAGAAAACAAACTAAGCTTAAGTAAAATGAAAGGTGGGGGGAATGGATAACTTAAGATTAGTGTCACCATATGTGTACAAATACGTATTAAATATATATATCAAACAGACCGACCATATAGCAAGGGAGGTCACCAGAACACTCTGCAATAATTTACATGGGAAGAGGATCTGTACAAGAATATATATATATATAAAACGTACAAATGAACCAGATTCTGTACATATAGGACCAACAGTATTCTAATCATTACCCCGATTTAAACAAATTAAAAGAGCGAACAAGAAGTAATGTGACATACACTTCTGGGGTTTTTTCCTGGCACATTCCATTCTAATTGACAACCTGGGAACAGGACTTCCAGAAGGCTCTGCTGCCCTAGTAACCAGATGTGGGAATGTAGCAATGCTGACGCCTTGTGGCCGTTTCCCACAGCAGCAGCTTTAAAGTCAGTGCTAATGGTCACTCAATATTCACACCCATTGCAGGCTTGTAAATGACACCTGCCCTCCAAAACAAAATCCTGGGGTCGAAAATCGACCAAAAAAGTCGAAAGAGGGCAACCTTCCAAGAAGACAATTTCGAGAGGTTTATTGTACTCACGGTTTTTTTTTTCTGTTTTTGTTTAACAGAATAAAAAAAGGCGTGGAAAAATGCTGAACCTTAGGAATTATTAGACACGAAAATACACGTTACAAAAACCTATCATGTCACACGACTCAGCATGGCCAGCAGCAAAACTTCTGCAAACAAGAAATGCTGACGGGGTGGTGAAGAAATGCGTACCCTCGGTTCTAAGTGGGACGTGTTAAGAGCCCCTAAGGAAAACACAGTGGAGTTGCCTGGAAAGGGTCAACATTGAGCGACCGTTCAATCAAGCATAGCCACTGCTGGGTCTATCACCTGAGAGGATGAGAATCAAAAAAGACACGGGCTGGCAATCCTGCAATCCAGCAATGTTTACCGTAGCCAACACTTGGAAGCAATGAAAATGCCCAGCCACAGAGGAATGCAGAAAGGAGAAGTGGTCCATGGACACAATGGAAGAGTGCTCCAGTGAAAAGTAGAAATTCCATTTTAAAAACAGATATAAGTAAGGAGACATCAGCTTTGGGGGTTTCTCCAGACACATCCCACCGTCATTGATAACCGAGGAACACCATTGGCAGGAAGGTCTGCTTCACTAGTTACCAGAGTGGGAAACGCAGAAATGCTGCAGCCCTCTGGCCGTTACGTGCAACGGCAGCTTGAAAACCCGTGCTAATGGTCACTTCATGTGCACAAGTTCTGGAGGGCTGTCAATGAAACCTGCCCTCAAAATGTCTTGAGGGAGGTAGTGGCCAAAATATTTCAAAAGGTGGCACATACTTCAAGAAAAGAATGTGATGAGGGAAGCTACACACACAGTTTGAAGAAAAAAGGACATCCCTGAAAGCTCAATTTCAAGGCTTTATGAGACGCATGCAAATCCAACCACAGAGGTATGGGCTCACACCAGTCAGAAGAACCATCAGCAACAAAACTACCAACAATTCATGCTGAAGGGGTTGTGGAGAAGTGCATACCCTCTAGGTTAAGTGGGACTTTGCCGCCAGCCGCGGCGGGTCCTCAAAGTGTAGCAACAACCGACGAGAGGGGGTAGGGAACTGAACGCACCAAGGTATGGGATCAGAAGGGCACAAGCAACTGACGCTTGCAAGGCAAGTTTAATAACAAAGCCTAACCGTATATATACCCCTAAAGCAGGGACTTTGCTTCGTCACGCCTTATCGGCATCAGCTGGTTGGTTGGCTTCTCGGCTTAGTCACACCTTATCAGCATCAGCTGGTTGGTTGGCTGCTCGGCTTCTCCCTCAAAGGCACCAATTTCCCCTCCAGGGTTGCTTTTCCTAGCTTTAGGGAACAACCAGGGACTCCCAGTAACTGAGCAGGTCCCTGGAGCGATTTGGCCAAAGACCATCTCCTTTTGTATGTTCATACCATAAAGTCCAGGATGCATACCAAGGAGAGTACAGTCGGGCCCTGAGGCTTAGGAGGGTCTTAGTGGCGCCTTCCTCAGAGGGCAATGCTCGCCACAGGACTTCACCTGGTAAGAGGCACTAATGGGAACAGAATGGAGGTGCCTTTACAAGGTAAACACTGAGTTACGATATGATCCAGCAGGCCCACTCCTGGGCCTATAACCTAAGAAAGAAGACAGAAGTGGAAAGACACAGGCAGGCAAATCTGCATTGCAGGAGTATTACAATAGCCAGGACATGGAAGCAAGCAGAAAGCCCATCAACAGATGAGTGGACAAAGAAGAACAGGGACCTGTACAGATGGCATATTAGCCAAGGAACAAAAGGAAACAATGCCATCAACAGCACCATCGGTGAGGCTAGAGTTCATCACGCACCTTGCAGTAAGTCACAGAGCAAAAGATACATAGCCTACGATATCACTTATAGGTGTTCCCTAAAAATTGATATCACTGAAGATATTTCCACAGAGAAAGGCAATCACAGATGCAATAAACAGATTTATGGTTCACCCATGGACAGGTGTGAGAATTGTGTACATTAGGAAATTGGGTTTAAGAGAGAGATACAAACACAGGTGAAATACAAAATCACCAAAGGCCTACGGAATACCAAGAGAAGAGTACTCAACATTGTGTCATAAGCTACATGGGAAAAGGATCCAAAGAAGACTAGATACATGTTTATGTGTAAAAGAGCCACATCTTTCACACCTACAACAAGCAAAACATTGTAATCAAACTTGCTGTGAGAAACAATAAACATTGAATTAAAAAACGAACAAGTCAGTCGTGAGGCACAAACATAAGGGGCTTTTTCCTGGCACAGTTCATTCTAATTGACAACCGAGAATACGACTTCCATGGAGGCTCTGTTGCCCGAGTAACCAGGTTTGGTAAAGGAGACCTGCTGCCGCCTTGTGGCCGTTTCTCAAAACAGCAGCTTTAAACCCAGTGCTAATGGTCACTTGATATTCAAAATCATTGCAGGCCTATAAATGACACCTGCCCTCAAAAACGATTCTTGGGTCGTCCATCGAGGAAAAAAACTCAAAAGACGTGCACATTTCAAAACGACAATTTCAAGAGGCATATTTTGTGCACATTTTGTCTTCTCTTTCTTTCTTTCTCTTGTGATAAATAAAAGGGCATGGAAAAATGCTCAACATCAGGAATTAATAAAGCCATGCAAATCCAGTCGACAGAAACGTTCACCCACCGTCGTCAGAATGATCATCAGCCACAGAGTCTACAAAGAATAAATGCTCAAGGTGTTTTAGAGAACTCTGTGCCCTCTAGCGGCCGCTGGGACGTTACCTGGTAACAGCTAGTAGTGAGAACACCGTGGAGGTGCATTGAAAGGTAGAAATTGAGCTAACCTGTAATCGGGTAGGCCCACTGATGGGCCTATCTCCCGAGTAGGCCAAAATCAAAAAGACACAGGCTGGCCATCCTGCACTGCAGCAACATGTACCATCGCCAAGACTTGGAAGAAACCCAAATGTCCATCAACAGAACAATGCACCAAGAAGAAGGGGGCCCATGTGCACAATGGAACATGAGCCACGGAAGAGCATGCAACAGTGCCGCTGGCACCACCGTAGAAGGATCTAGAGATACCCACCCAAAAGGAAGTACGAAAGAAACCGAAATAGAAATATCCTATGACATCACTTATAGCTGTTACTTCAACATTGATACCCATGAAGTCATTTCCAAGAGAAGGCCGTGCATAGATGCAGAAAACCAACTATGCTTAACCAAGTGGAAAGGTGTAAGGAATGTATGAATTTGGATATGGGGGTTTACAGACATGTACTGATACATATGAAATATATAATCACAAAATACCTAAGGAATACCAAGAGAGGTCGACTCAACACTCTGTAATAACCTACACGGGAAAGGATCCAAAGATGAATAGATTGATACATACATATGATGAACCAGATGCAGTACACCTAGAACACACACCACATTTTTATCCAATTGGCTGTGATACTAGATAACAATTAAATTTTAAAAAACACACAAGAAGTAAGGAGATATAAGCTCTTGGGGGTTTGCCCTGACACACTGCACTCTCATTTGCAGCCTACTAACACAATTTCCAGGAAGCCTCTGTTGCAGGAAAACCCAGAGTTGGAAATGGAGAAATGCTGCCGCCTTGTGGCCGTTTCCCGCAAGAGCGGCTTTAAACGGATAGCTATGGGTCACTTAACATTCACAAGGACTCAGGCCTCTAAAAGACACCTGCCCTCAAAAAAAAAAAATGTCCTGAGCTCGGCAGTGGCGAAAAAAATTCAAAGCAGGCAAATGTGTCAAAGAGATAGTATGAAGAGGTAAGTTTTACTCACTCTTTATCAAAAAAAGCAAAATGGAGAAAAGCTCAACCTCAGGAATGATCAGACTCCTCTAAGCTACAAAAAGCTTTCAACTCACCCAAGTTAACTACCGTCAGCCAAAAGACTACAAACAATAAATGCTGAAGGGGTTTTAGAGAACTCTGTTCCCTCTGTCTGCGGAGGACATGTCTAGTTGTAACAGCCAATAATGAGAACAGAAAGGAGCTGCGTTTTCAATTAAAAATTGAGCCACCCTTCCATCCAGAACACCCACAGCCGAGCCTCTCACCTGAGAAGACAGGCTGCAAGAGCTGCACTCCATGAGTTTTCACAGTAGCCAAGACACCGAAGCAACCCAAATGTCCATCAACAGATGAATGGATAAGAAGAGCTGGTCCGTGGACACAGTGGACTATTCGGCATGGAAAACAAGGAAACACTGCTCTTTGAGGCACCCGAGATGAGCGTAGAGATCATCACAGAACATGAGTTAAGTCGGAAAGCAAAGGACATACTGTATGATATCACGTATAGGCGTTATCTAACAGCTGACACAAATGAACATATTTCCACAAAGAAAGACACTCACACACTTAGAAAAAAAACTAAGCTTATGTAAAATGAAAGGTGGGGGGAAAAGATAAATTAAGATTAGTGGGACCACATGTGTACAAATACATATTAAATATATATATATCATACAGACCGACCATATAGCAAGGGAGGTCACCAGAACACTCCGCAATAATTTACATTGGAAGAATATCTGTACAATATATATATATATATGTATATATATATATATATATATATATACATACATAACGTATAAATGAACCAGATTTTTTACACCTAGGACAAACAATATTCTAATCATTAGCGTGATCAAAAGAATTAAAAGAGCGAACAAGAAGTAATGTGACATAAACTTCTGGGGTTTCTTCCTGGCACATTCCGTTCTAATTTACAACCTGGGAACAGGACTTCCAGAAGGGCTGTGCTGCCCGAGTAACCAGATGTGCGAATGTACTGAATTCCCAAAACACAACCGAGTCACGCTTTTAGAAAACACACTTATGCCTGCTTCAGGGGAAAGGTGAGGTGGGCTGATGCATAAAACTCGAGTTTGAAATGAGCACAGATACTCTTGCGAAAACCGAATATGGAAGGGACACGACCTACTCCTTGCTCAATCAACTGGACTCACCAGACCCTGTTCATCGCACAAGTATCTATCCGACTAGTAAGCATCTTAAAAGCTAAGTCTTGATATCTCTGTGTAAGTGCATCATGTGTGTGTAAAGCGGCCTAAAAACAGCAGGGAAAATCAGCTCAGACCCATTCTGAGGATACATTTCCAACACAAAGAAGAAACAAGCAGGGCAAAACAGAGAGAAATTCTTCCAAAATGCGTTCAGGGACTGGCATGCAACCAGGATTCACCACAACTACAGCCCCAGCGGCAGAAAACATAAGGCTGGACACTCTTGGGGCTGAGACGATTGGTGAGGTTGGGAAAGCAAATGCAGACCCTTGAAAGGAATCCTGCGTGCTCCCCATTCCATGGCTCCCAACTCTCCAGGTTCAACGCAATCTTCCGACAGCGAAAGCACTCATTGGAAACCCAGCGGATGCTACACCGTGGGATCGGGAAAGCTTTCTGAAACTCAACTCAGTTTTCATCTCCTGGTGCTCGTGTTCTCCATTCAGGCCCCCTTACTAACAATCTCCCCACTTGGAGACTCAGCGCCTTTCCATGCCTCTTTCGTACCGTCTGCAATTTGTCCGCAGGATGAACTGCAAGAGGGGGAACCAATGAGAGACTCGCTGGAGGTGTTTGGTCGGGCACATGTCACTCTCATTTCCCATCGCCAAGAAGAATTCACCAGAGGCTCAGCCTGCCACCCCGGATCGACAATAGGGCGTGAAGCCATCCAGCCGTGTTGCGTCCCACTCACAAAAAAGCGACTTGGGAAATGGAGCTTAGGGACACTGCACTTCCCAAACCTGCAGAGTTCTAAACGATAACTATCGCCCCAAAATATATTGAGGTCAGGCTACGAAGAGGCGTTGAACGCAAGGCAGAATTTCAGGAAACGGATGTCAACGGGAACATCGGAATGGCCCCGATAGCACATGAAAAGCGCCAGAACGTTGACAATGATGCGGTTGGCCAAAAAGGGCGTATGCGTTTTTTCCTGAATATATTCAGGAAAAAACGCATACGCCCTTTTTGGCCAACCAAGCAACCTGGGAGAGCAAATCAACACTACAAAGAAATCTCCCTCCCCCCCGCCCAGTCAAAAGGGCCACGCGAAAAAAGTCTAAAAACCAGAAAGGCAGGACAGGCCACGGACACAAGGGAGCCTTGTTAAGCTGATGGGCGGGATGTCAATGGCCAACAGCCAATCTTCACAAGTGTATCCTCTTTCCCAAAACATGTAAAACACAGAACCACAGAGCATAGGGCACTTCCACACATGGGCGTTGACCTTGGGAAAATGAAAAAATCAACCAGACACAGGGACCCCAAAGTTGAGGGCTGCTGTCTTGACAAGAACCTCCACTCCGGTACACGTTTCATATCCCAGGAAAGAGCCAAGTGGACAAAGACAAGTGGAAAGGTGGACAAAGACAAGTGGACAAGTGGACAAGTGGTGCTACGTAGGTCCAAGGGAGTGTCACTCAGCCATGAAATCCACGTCATGAGGCTGGTAGCAGCATCCTGAGTGGATTTAGGTACGATCATCCTCAGTGAAATAAGTCCCACAAAAAAAGAAACTTATGATATCACTTATCGAGGGAATGTAAAAATCGCTCCCCATGCACTGAATCCCCAAACAGAACAGAGTCACGCTTTTAGAAAACACACTTATGCCTGCTTCAGGGGAAAGGTGAGGTGGGGTGACGCATAAAACTCGAGTTTGAAATGAGCACAGATACCCTTCCGAAAACCGAATATGGAATGGACACGACCTACTCCTTGCTCAATCAACTGGACTCACCAGACCCTGTTCATCGCACAAGTATCTATCCGACTAGTAAGCATCTTAAAAGCTAAGTCTTGATATCTCTGTGTAAGTGCATCAAGTGTGTGTAAAGCGGCCTAAAACCAGCAGGGAAAATCAGCTCAGACCCATTCTGAGGATACATTTCCAACATAAAGAAGAAACAAGCAGGGCAAAACAGAGAGAAATTCTTCCAAAATGCGTTCAGGGACTGGCATGCAACCAGGATTGACCACATCTACAGCCCCAGCGGCAGAAGACATAAGGCTGGACACTCTTGGGGCTGAGACGATTGGTGAGGTTGGGAAAGCAAATGCAGACCCTTGAAAGGAATCCTGCGTGCTCCCCATTCCATGGGTCCCAACTCTCCAGGTTCAACGCAATCTTCCGACAGCGAAAGCACTCATTGGAAACCCAGCGGTTGCTACACCGTGGGATCGGGAAAGCTTTCTGAAACTCACCTCAGTTTTCATCTCCTGGTGCTCGTGTTCTCCATTCAGGCCCCCTTACTAACAATCTCCCCACTTGGAGACTCGGCGCCTTTCCATGCCTCTTTCGTACCGTCTGCAATTTGTCCGCAGGATGAACTGCAAGAGGGGGAACCAATGAGAGACTCGCTGGAGGTGTTTGGTCGGGCACATGTCACTCTCATTTCCCATCACGAAGAAGAGTTCACCAGCGGTTCAGCCTGCCACCCCGGATCGACAATAGGGCGTGAAGCCATCCAGCCGTGTTGCGTCCCACTCACAAAAAAGCGACTTGGGAAATGGAGCTCAGGGGCACTGCACTTCCCAAACCTGCAGAGTTCTAAACGATAACTATCGCCCCAAAATATATTGAGGTCAGGCTACGAAGAGGCGCTGAACGCAAGGCAGAACTGCAGGAAACGGATGTCAACGGGTACATCGGAATGGCCCCGATAGCACATGAAAAGCGCCAGAACGTGGACAATGATGCGGTTGGCCAAAAAGGGCGTATGCGTTTTTTCCTGAATATATTCAGGAAAAAACGCATACGCCCTTTTTGGCCAACCAAGCAACCTGGGAGAGCAAATCAGCACTACAAAGAAATCTCTCGCCCCCCCCGGGGCAAAAGGGCCAGGCGAAAAAAGTCTAAAAACCAGAAAGGCAGGACAGCCCACGGAGTCAAGGGAGCCTTGTTAAGCTGATGGGCGGGATGTCAATGGCCAACAGCCAATCTTCACAAGTGTATCCTCTTTCCCAAACCATGGAAAACACAGAACCACAGAGCATAGGGCACTTCCACACATGGGCGTTGACCTTGGGAAAATGAAAAAATCAACCAGACACAGGGACCCCAAAGTTGAGGGCTGCTGTCTTGACAAGAACCTCCACTCCGGTACACGTTTCATATCCCAGGAAAGAGCCAAGTGGACAAAGACGAGTGGACAAGTGGACAAAGACAAGTGGACAAGTGGTGCTACGTAGGTCCAATGGAGTGTCACTCAGCCATGAAATCCACGTCATGAGGCTGGTAGCAGCATCCTGAGTGGATTTAGGTACGATCATCCTCAGTGAAATAAGTCCCACAAAAAAAGAAACTTATGATATCACTTATCGAGGGAATGTAAAAATCGCTCCCCATGCACTGAATCCCCAAACAGAACAGAGTCACGCTTTTAGAAAACACACTTATGCCTGCTTCAGGGGAAAGGTGAGGTGGGGTGACGCATAAAACTCGAGTTTGAAATGAGCACAGATACCCTTCCGAAAACCGAATATGGAATGGACACGACCTACTCCTTGCTCAATCAACTGGACTCACCAGACCCTGTTCATCGCACAAGTATCTATCCGACTAGTAAGCATCTTAAAAGCTAAGTCTTGATATCTCTGTGTAAGTGCATCAAGTGTGTGTAAAGCGGCCTAAAACCAGCAGGGAAAATCAGCTCAGACCCATTCTGAGGATACATTTCCAACATAAAGAAGAAACAAGCAGGGCAAAACAGAGAGAAATTCTTCCAAAATGCGTTCAGGGACTGGCATGCAACCAGGATTGACCACATCTACAGCCCCAGCGGCAGAAGACATAAGGCTGGACACTCTTGGGGCTGAGACGATTGGTGAGGTTGGGAAAGCAAATGCAGACCCTTGAAAGGAATCCTGCGTGCTCCCCATTCCATGGGTCCCAACTCTCCAGGTTCAACGCAATCTTCCGACAGCGAAAGCACTCATTGGAAACCCAGCGGATGCTACACCGTGGGATCGGGAAAGCTTTCTGAAACTCACCTCAGTTTTCATCTCCTGGTGCTCGTGTTCTCCATTCAGGCCCCCTTACTAACAATCTCCCCACTTGGAGACTCGGCGCCTTTCCATGCCTCTTTCGTACCGTCTGCAATTTGTCCGCAGGATGAACTGCAAGAGGGGGAACCAATGAGAGACTCGCTGGAGGTGTTTGGTCGGGCACATGTCACTCTCATTTCCCATCACGAAGAAGAATTCACCAGCGGTTCAGCCTGCCACCCCGGATCGACAATAGGGCGTGAAGCCATCCAGCCGTGTTGCGTCCCACTCACAAAAAAGCGACTTGGGAAATGGAGCTCAGGGGCCCTGCACTTCCCAAACCTGCAGAGTTCTAAACGATAACTATCGCCCCAAAATATATTGAGGTCAGGCTACGAAGAGGCGCTGAACGCAAGGCAGAACTGCAGGAAACGGATGTCAACGGGTACATCGGAATGGCCCCGATAGCACATGAAAAGCGCCAGAACGTGGACAATGATGCGGTTGGCCAAAAAGGGCGTATGCGTTTTTTCCTGAATATATTCAGGAAAAAACGCATACGCCCTTTTTGGCCAACCAAGCAACCTGGGAGAGCAAATCAGCACTACAAAGAAATCTCTCGCCCCCCCCCCCGGGGCAAAAGGGCCAGGCGAAAAAAGTCTAAAAACCAGAAAGGCAGGACAGCCCACGGAGTCAAGGGAGCCTTGTTAAGCTGATGGGCGGGATGTCAATGGCCAACAGCCAATCTTCACAAGTGTATCCTCTTTCCCAACCCATGGAAAACACAGAACCACAGAGCATAGGGCACTTCCACACATGGGCGTTGACCTTGGGAAAATGAAAAAATCAACCAGACACAGGGACCCCAAAGTTGAGGGCTGCTGTCTTGACAAGAACCTCCACTCCGGTACACGTTTCATATCCCAGGAAAGAGCCAAGTGGACAAAGACGAGTGGACAAGTGGACAAAGACAAGTGGACAAGTGGACAAGTGGTGCTACGTAGGTCCAATGGAGTGTCACTCAGCCATGAAATCCACGTCATGAGGCTGGTAGCAGCATCCTGAGTGGATTTAGGTACGATCATCCTCAGTGAAATAAGTCCCACAAAAAAAGAAACTTATGATATCACTTATCGAGGGAATGTAAAAATCGCTCCCCATGCACTGAATCCCCACACAGAACAGAGTCACGCTTTTAGAAAACACACTTATGCCTGCTTCAGGGGAAAGGTGAGGTGGGGTGACGCATAAAACTCGAGTTTGAAATGAGCACAGATACCCTTCCGAAAACCGAATATGGAATGGACACGACCTACTCCTTGCTCAATCAACTGGACTCACCAGACCCTGTTCATCGCACAAGTATCTATCCGACTAGTAAGCATCTTAAAAGCTAAGTCTTGATATCTCTGTGTAAGTGCATCAAGTGTGTGTAAAGCGGCCTAAAACCAGCAGGGAAAATCAGCTCAGACCCATTCTGAGGATACATTTCCAACATAAAGAAGAAACAAGCAGGGCAAAACAGAGAGAAATTCTTCCAAAATGCGTTCAGGGACTGGCATGCAACCAGGATTGACCACATCTACAGCCCCAGCGGCAGAAGACATAAGGCTGGACACTCTTGGGGCTGAGACGATTGGTGAGGTTGGGAAAGCAAATGCAGACCCTTGAAAGGAATCCTGCGTGCTCCCCATTCCATGGGTCCCAACTCTCCAGGTTCAACGCAATCTTCCGACAGCGAAAGCACTCATTGGAAACCCAGCGGATGCTACACCGTGGGATCGGGAAAGCTTTCTGAAACTCACCTCAGTTTTCATCTCCTGGTGCTCGTGTTCTCCATTCAGGCCCCCTTACTAACAATCTCCCCACTTGGAGACTCGGCGCCTTTCCATGCCTCTTTCGTACCGTCTGCAATTTGTCCGCAGGATGAACTGCAAGAGGGGGAACCAATGAGAGACTCGCTGGAGGTGTTTGGTCGGGCACATGTCACTCTCATTTCCCATCACGAAGAAGAATTCACCAGCGGTTCAGCCTGCCACCCCGGATCGACAATAGGGCGTGAAGCCATGCAGCCGTGTTGCGTCCCACTCACAAAAAAGCGACTTGGGAAATGGAGCTCAGGGGCACTGCACTTCCCAAACCTGCAGAGTTCTAAACGATAACTATCGCCCCAAAATATATTGAGGTCAGGCTACGAAGAGGCGCTGAACGCAAGGCAGAACTGCAGGAAACGGATGTCAACGGGTACATCGGAATGGCCCCGATAGCACATGAAAAGCGCCAGAACGTGGACAATGATGCGGTTGGCCAAAAAGGGCGTATGCGTTTTTTCCTGAATATATTCAGGAAAAAACGCATACGCCCTTTTTGGCCAACCAAGCAACCTGGGAGAGCAAATCAGCACTACAAAGAAATCTCTCGCCCCCCCCCGGGGCAAAAGGGCCAGGCGAAAAAAGTCTAAAAACCAGAAAGGCAGGACAGCCCACGGAGTCAAGGGAGCCTTGTTAAGCTGATGGGCGGGATGTCAATGGCCAACAGCCAATCTTCACAAGTGTATCCTCTTTCCCAACCCATGTAAAACACAGAACCACAGAGCATAGGGCACTTCCACACATGGGCGTTGACCTTGGGAAAATGAAAAAATCAACCAGACACAGGGACCCCAAAGTTGAGGGCTGCTGTCTTGACAAGAACCTCCACTCCGGTACACGTTTCATATCCCAGGAAAGAGCCAAGTGGACAAAGACGAGTGGACAAGTGGACAAAGACAACTGGACAAGTGGACAAGTGGTGCTACGTAGGTCCAATGGAGTGTCACTCAGCCATGAAATCCACGTCATGAGGCTGGTAGCAGCATCCTGAGTGGATTTAGGTACGATCATCCTCAGTGAAATAAGTCCCACAAAAAAAGAAACTTATGATATCACTTATCGAGGGAATGTAAAAATCGCTCCCCATGCACTGAATCCCCACACAGAACAGAGTCACGCTTTTAGAAAACACACTTATGCCTGCTTCAGGGGAAAGGTGAGGTGGGGTGACGCATAAAACTCGAGTTTGAAATGAGCACAGATACCCTTCCGAAAACCGAATATGGAATGGACACGACCTACTCCTTGCTCAATCAACTGGACTCACCAGACCCTGTTCATCGCACAAGTATCTATCCGACTAGTAAGCATCTTAAAAGCTAAGTCTTGATATCTCTGTGTAAGTGCATCAAGTGTGTGTAAAGCGGCCTAAAACCAGCAGGGAAAATCAGCTCAGACCCATTCTGAGGATACATTTCCAACATAAAGAAGAAACAAGCAGGGCAAAACAGAGAGAAATTCTTCCAAAATGCGTTCAGGGACTGGCATGCAACCAGGATTGACCACATCTACAGCCCCAGCGGCAGAAGACATAAGGCTGGACACTCTTGGGGCTGAGACGATTGGTGAGGTTGGGAAAGCAAATGCAGACCCTTGAAAGGAATCCTGCGTGCTCCCCATTCCATGGCTCCCAACTCTCCAGGTTCAACGCAATCTTCCGACAGCGAAAGCACTCATTGGAAACCCAGCGGATGCTACACCGTGGGATCGGGAAAGCTTTCTGAAACTCACCTCAGTTTTCATCTCCTGGTGCTCGTGTTCTCCATTCAGGCCCCCTTACTAACAATCTCCCCACTTGGAGACTCGGCGCCTTTCCATGCCTCTTTCGTACCGTCTGCAATTTGTCCGCAGGATGAACTGCAAGAGGGGGAACCAATGAGAGACTCGCTGGAGGTGTTTGGTCGGGCACATGTCACTCTCATTTCCCATCACGAAGAAGAATTCACCAGCGGTTCAGCCTGCCACCCCGGATCGACAATAGGGCGTGAAGCCATCCAGCCGTGTTGCGTCCCACTCACAAAAAAGCGACTTGGGAAATGGAGCTCAGGGGCACTGCACTTCCCAAACCTGCAGAGTTCTAAACGATAACTATCGCCCCAAAATATATTGAGGTCAGGCTACGAAGAGGCGCTGAACGCAAGGCAGAACTGCAGGAAACGGATGTCAACGGGTACATCGGAATGGCCCCGATAGCACATGAAAAGCGCCAGAACGTGGACAATGATGCGGTTGGCCAAAAAGGGCGTATGCGTTTTTTCCTGAATATATTCAGGAAAAAACGCATACGCCCTTTTTGGCCAACCAAGCAACCTGGGAGAGCAAATCAGCACTACAAAGAAATCTCTCGCCCCCCCCCCCGGGGCAAAAGGGCCAGGCGAAAAAAGTCTAAAAACCAGAAAGGCAGGACAGCCCACGGAGTCAAGGGAGCCTTGTTAAGCTGATGGGCGGGATGTCAATGGCCAACAGCCAATCTTCACAAGTGTATCCTCTTTCCCAAACCATGTAAAACACAGAACCACAGAGCATAGGGCACTTCCACACATGGGCGTTGACCTTGGGAAAATGAAAAAATCAACCAGACACAGGGACCCCAAAGTTGAGGGCTGCTGTCTTGACAAGAACCTCCACTCCGGTACACGTTTCATATCCCAGGAAAGAGCCAAGTGGACAAGTGGACAAAGACAAGTGGACAAGTGGACAAGTGGTGCTACGTAGGTCCAATGGAGTGTCACTCAGCCATGAAATCCACGTCATGAGGCTGGTAGCAGCATCCTGAGTGGATTTAGGTACGATCATCCTCAGTGAAATAAGTCCCACAAAAAAAGAAACTTATGATATCACTTATCGAGGGAATGTAAAAATCGCTCCCCATGCACTGAATCCCCAAACAGAACAGAGTCACGCTTTTAGAAAACACACTTATGCCTGCTTCAGGGGAAAGGTGAGGTGGGGTGACGCATAAAACTCGAGTTTGAAATGAGCACAGATACCCTTCCGAAAACCGAATATGGAATGGACACGACCTACTCCTTGCTCAATCAACTGGACTCACCAGACCCTGTTCATCGCACAAGTATCTATCCGACTAGTAAGCATCTTAAAAGCTAAGTCTTGATATCTCTGTGTAAGTGCATCAAGTGTGTGTAAAGCGGCCTAAAACCAGCAGGGAAAATCAGCTCAGACCCATTCTGAGGATACATTTCCAACATAAAGAAGAAACAAGCAGGGCAAAACAGAGAGAAATTCTTCCAAAATGCGTTCAGGGACTGGCATGCAACCAGGATTGACCACATCTACAGCCCCAGCGGCAGAAGACATAAGGCTGGACACTCTTGGGGCTGAGACGATTGGTGAGGTTGGGAAAGCAAATGCAGACCCTTGAAAGGAATCCTGCGTGCTCCCCATTCCATGGCTCCCAACTCTCCAGGTTCAACGCAATCTTCCGACAGCGAAAGCACTCATTGGAAACCCAGCGGATGCTACACCGTGGGATCGGGAAAGCTTTCTGAAACTCACCTCAGTTTTCATCTCCTGGTGCTCGTGTTCTCCATTCAGGCCCCCTTACTAACAATCTCCCCACTTGGAGACTCGGCGCCTTTCCATGCCTCTTTCGTACCGTCTGCAATTTGTCCGCAGGATGAACTGCAAGAGGGGGAACCAATGAGAGACTCGCTGGAGGTGTTTGGTCGGGCACATGTCACTCTCATTTCCCATCACGAAGAAGAATTCACCAGCGGTTCAGCCTGCCACCCCGGATCGACAATAGGGCGTGAAGCCATCCAGCCGTGTTGCGTCCCACTCACAAAAAAGCGACTTGGGAAATGGAGCTCAGGGGCACTGCACTTCCCAAACCTGCAGAGTTCTAAACGATAACTATCGCCCCAAAATATATTGAGGTCAGGCTACGAAGAGGCGCTGAACGCAAGGCAGAACTGCAGGAAACGGATGTCAACGGGTACATCGGAATGGCCCCGATAGCACATGAAAAGCGCCAGAACGTGGACAATGATGCGGTTGGCCAAAAAGGGCGTATGCGTTTTTTCCTGAATATATTCAGGAAAAAACGCATACGCCCTTTTTGGCCAACCAAGCAACCTGGGAGAGCAAATCAGCACTACAAAGAAATCTCTCGCCCCCCCTCGGGGCAAAAGGGCCAGGCGAAAAAAGTCTAAAAACCAGAAAGGCAGGACAGCCCACGGAGTCAAGGGAGCCTTGTTAAGCTGATGGGCGGGATGTCAATGGCCAACAGCCAATCTTCACAAGTGTATCCTCTTTCCCAACCCATGGAAAACACAGAACCACAGAGCATAGGGCACTTCCACACATGGGCGTTGACCTTGGGAAAATGAAAAAATCAACCAGACACAGGGACCCCAAAGTTGAGGGCTGCTGTCTTGACAAGAACCTCCACTCCGGTACACGTTTCATATCCCAGGAAAGAGCCAAGTGGACAAAGACGAGTGGACAAGTGGACAAAGACAAGTGGACAAGTGGACAAGTGGTGCTACGTAGGTCCAATGGAGTGTCACTCAGCCATGAAATCCACGTCATGAGGCTGGTAGCAGCATCCTGAGTGGATTTAGGTACGATCATCCTCAGTGAAATAAGTCCCACAAAAAAAGAAACTTATGATATCACTTATCGAGGGAATGTAAAAATCGCTCCCCATGCACTGAATCCCCACACAGAACAGAGTCACGCTTTTAGAAAACACACTTATGCCTGCTTCAGGGGAAAGGTGAGGTGGGGTGACGCATAAAACTCGAGTTTGAAATGAGCACAGATACCCTTCCGAAAACCGAATATGGAATGGACACGACCTACTCCTTGCTCAATCAACTGGACTCACCAGACCCTGTTCATCGCACAAGTATCTATCCGACTAGTAAGCATCTTAAAAGCTAAGTCTTGATATCTCTGTGTAAGTGCATCAAGTGTGTGTAAAGCGGCCTAAAACCAGCAGGGAAAATCAGCTCAGACCCATTCTGAGGATACATTTCCAACATAAAGAAGAAACAAGCAGGGCAAAACAGAGAGAAATTCTTCCAAAATGCGTTCAGGGACTGGCATGCAACCAGGATTGACCACATCTACAGCCCCAGCGGCAGAAGACATAAGGCTGGACACTCTTGGGGCTGAGACGATTGGTGAGGTTGGGAAAGCAAATGCAGACCCTTGAAAGGAATCCTGCGTGCTCCCCATTCCATGGGTCCCAACTCTCCAGGTTCAACGCAATCTTCCGACAGCGAAAGCACTCATTGGAAACCCAGCGGATGCTACACCGTGGGATCGGGAAAGCTTTCTGAAACTCACCTCAGTTTTCATCTCCTGGTGCTCGTGTTCTCCATTCAGGCCCCCTTACTAACAATCTCCCCACTTGGAGACTCGGCGCCTTTCCATGCCTCTTTCGTACCGTCTGCAATTTGTCCGCAGGATGAACTGCAAGAGGGGGAACCAATGAGAGACTCGCTGGAGGTGTTTGGTCGGGCACATGTCACTCTCATTTCCCATCACGAAGAAGAATTCACCAGCGGTTCAGCCTGCCACCCCGGATCGACAATAGGGCGTGAAGCCATGCAGCCGTGTTGCGTCCCACTCACAAAAAAGCGACTTGGGAAATGGAGCTCAGGGGCACTGCACTTCCCAAACCTGCAGAGTTCTAAACGATAACTATCGCCCCAAAATATATTGAGGTCAGGCTACGAAGAGGCGCTGAACGCAAGGCAGAACTGCAGGAAACGGATGTCAACGGGTACATCGGAATGGCCCCGATAGCACATGAAAAGCGCCAGAACGTGGACAATGATGCGGTTGGCCAAAAAGGGCGTATGCGTTTTTTCCTGAATATATTCAGGAAAAAACGCATACGCCCTTTTTGGCCAACCAAGCAACCTGGGAGAGCAAATCAGCACTACAAAGAAATCTCTCGCTCCCCCCCGGGGCAAAAGGGCCAGGCGAAAAAAGTCTAAAAACCAGAAAGGCAGGACAGCCCACGGAGTCAAGGGAGCCTTGTTAAGCTGATGGGCGGGATGTCAATGGCCAACAGCCAATCTTCACAAGTGTATCCTCTTTCCCAACCCATGTAAAACACAGAACCACAGAGCATAGGGCACTTCCACACATGGGCGTTGACCTTGGGAAAATGAAAAAATCAACCAGACACAGGGACCCCAAAGTTGAGGGCTGCTGTCTTGACAAGAACCTCCACTCCGGTACACGTTTCATATCCCAGGAAAGAGCCAAGTGGACAAAGACGAGTGGACAAGTGGACAAAGACAACTGGACAAGTGGACAAGTGGTGCTACGTAGGTCCAATGGAGTGTCACTCAGCCATGAAATCCACGTCATGAGGCTGGTAGCAGCATCCTGAGTGGATTTAGGTACGATCATCCTCAGTGAAATAAGTCCCACAAAAAAAGAAACTTATGATATCACTTATCGAGGGAATGTAAAAATCGCTCCCCATGCACTGAATCCCCACACAGAACAGAGTCACGCTTTTAGAAAACACACTTATGCCTGCTTCAGGGGAAAGGTGAGGTGGGGTGACGCATAAAACTCGAGTTTGAAATGAGCACAGATACCCTTCCGAAAACCGAATATGGAATGGACACGACCTACTCCTTGCTCAATCAACTGGACTCACCAGACCCTGTTCATCGCACAAGTATCTATCCGACTAGTAAGCATCTTAAAAGCTAAGTCTTGATATCTCTGTGTAAGTGCATCAAGTGTGTGTAAAGCGGCCTAAAACCAGCAGGGAAAATCAGCTCAGACCCATTCTGAGGATACATTTCCAACATAAAGAAGAAACAAGCAGGGCAAAACAGAGAGAAATTCTTCCAAAATGCGTTCAGGGACTGGCATGCAACCAGGATTGACCACATCTACAGCCCCAGCGGCAGAAGACATAAGGCTGGACACTCTTGGGGCTGAGACGATTGGTGAGGTTGGGAAAGCAAATGCAGACCCTTGAAAGGAATCCTGCGTGCTCCCCATTCCATGGGTCCCAACTCTCCAGGTTCAACGCAATCTTCCGACAGCGAAAGCACTCATTGGAAACCCAGCGGATGCTACACCGTGGGATCGGGAAAGCTTTCTGAAACTCACCTCAGTTTTCATCTCCTGGTGCTCGTGTTCTCCATTCAGGCCCCCTTACTAACAATCTCCCCACTTGGAGACTCGGCGCCTTTCCATGCCTCTTTCGTACCGTCTGCAATTTGTCCGCAGGATGAACTGCAAGAGGGGGAACCAATGAGAGACTCGCTGGAGGTGTTTGGTCGGGCACATGTCACTCTCATTTCCCATCACGAAGAAGAATTCACCAGCGGTTCAGCCTGCCACCCCGGATCGACAATAGGGCGTGAAGCCATCCAGCCGTGTTGCGTCCCACTCACAAAAAAGCGACTTGGGAAATGGAGCTCAGGGGCACTGCACTTCCCAAACCTGCAGAGTTCTAAACGATAACTATCGCCCCAAAATATATTGAGGTCAGGCTACGAAGAGGCGCTGAACGCAAGGCAGAACTGCAGGAAACGGATGTCAACGGGTACATCGGAATGGCCCCGATAGCACATGAAAAGCGCCAGAACGTGGACAATGATGCGGTTGGCCAAAAAGGGCGTATGCGTTTTTTCCTGAATATATTCAGGAAAAAACGCATACGCCCTTTTTGGCCAACCAAGCAACCTGGGAGAGCAAATCAGCACTACAAAGAAATCTCTCGCCCCCCCCCCCGGGGCAAAAGGGCCAGGCGAAAAAAGTCTAAAAACCAGAAAGGCAGGACAGCCCACGGAGTCAAGGGAGCCTTGTTAAGCTGATGGGCGGGATGTCAATGGCCAACAGCCAATCTTCACAAGTGTATCCTCTTTCCCAAACCATGTAAAACACAGAACCACAGAGCATAGGGCACTTCCACACATGGGCGTTGACCTTGGGAAAATGAAAAAATCAACCAGACACAGGGACCCCAAAGTTGAGGGCTGCTGTCTTGACAAGAACCTCCACTCCGGTACACGTTTCATATCCCAGGAAAGAGCCAAGTGGACAAGTGGACAAAGACAAGTGGACAAGTGGACAAGTGGTGCTACGTAGGTCCAATGGAGTGTCACTCAGCCATGAAATCCACGTCATGAGGCTGGTAGCAGCATCCTGAGTGGATTTAGGTACGATCATCCTCAGTGAAATAAGTCCCACAAAAAAAGAAACTTATGATATCACTTATCGAGGGAATGTAAAAATCGCTCCCCATGCACTGAATCCCCACACAGAACAGAGTCACGCTTTTAGAAAACACACTTATGCCTGCTTCAGGGGAAAGGTGAGGTGGGGTGACGCATAAAACTCGAGTTTGAAATGAGCACAGATACCCTTCCGAAAACCGAATATGGAATGGACACGACCTACTCCTTGCTCAATCAACTGGACTCACCAGACCCTGTTCATCGCACAAGTATCTATCCGACTAGTAAGCATCTTAAAAGCTAAGTCTTGATATCTCTGTGTAAGTGCATCAAGTGTGTGTAAAGCGGCCTAAAACCAGCAGGGAAAATCAGCTCAGACCCATTCTGAGGATACATTTCCAACATAAAGAAGAAACAAGCAGGGCAAAACAGAGAGAAATTCTTCCAAAATGCGTTCAGGGACTGGCATGCAACCAGGATTGACCACATCTACAGCCCCAGCGGCAGAAGACATAAGGCTGGACACTCTTGGGGCTGAGACGATTGGTGAGGTTGGGAAAGCAAATGCAGACCCTTGAAAGGAATCCTGCGTGCTCCCCATTCCATGGGTCCCAACTCTCCAGGTTCAACGCAATCTTCCGACAGCGAAAGCACTCATTGGAAACCCAGCGGATGCTACACCGTGGGATCGGGAAAGCTTTCTGAAACTCACCTCAGTTTTCATCTCCTGGTGCTCGTGTTCTCCATTCAGGCCCCCTTACTAACAATCTCCCCACTTGGAGACTCGGCGCCTTTCCATGCCTCTTTCGTACCGTCTGCAATTTGTCCGCAGGATGAACTGCAAGAGGGGGAACCAATGAGAGACTCGCTGGAGGTGTTTGGTCGGGCACATGTCACTCTCATTTCCCATCACGAAGAAGAATTCACCAGCGGTTCAGCCTGCCACCCCGGATCGACAATAGGGCGTGAAGCCATCCAGCCGTGTTGCGTCCCACTCACAAAAAAGCGACTTGGGAAATGGAGCTCAGGGGCACTGCACTTCCCAAACCTGCAGAGTTCTAAACGATAACTATCGCCCCAAAATATATTGAGGTCAGGCTACGAAGAGGCGCTGAACGCAAGGCAGAACTGCAGGAAACGGATGTCAACGGGTACATCGGAATGGCCCCGATAGCACATGAAAAGCGCCAGAACGTGGACAATGATGCGGTTGGCCAAAAAGGGCGTATGCGTTTTTTCCTGAATATATTCAGGAAAAAACGCATACGCCCTTTTTGGCCAACCAAGCAACCTGGGAGAGCAAATCAGCACTACAAAGAAATCTCTCGCCCCCCCCCCCGGGGCAAAAGGGCCAGGCGAAAAAAGTCTAAAAACCAGAAAGGCAGGACAGCCCACGGAGTCAAGGGAGCCTTGTTAAGCTGATGGGCGGGATGTCAATGGCCAACAGCCAATCTTCACAAGTGTATCCTCTTTCCCAAACCATGTAAAACACAGAACCACAGAGCATAGGGCACTTCCACACATGGGCGTTGACCTTGGGAAAATGAAAAAATCAACCAGACACAGGGACCCCAAAGTTGAGGGCTGCTGTCTTGACAAGAACCTCCACTCCGGTACACGTTTCATATCCCAGGAAAGAGCCAAGTGGACAAGTGGACAAAGACAAGTGGACAAGTGGACAAGTGGTGCTACGTAGGTCCAATGGAGTGTCACTCAGCCATGAAATCCACGTCATGAGGCTGGTAGCAGCATCCTGAGTGGATTTAGGTACGATCATCCTCAGTGAAATAAGTCCCACAAAAAAAGAAACTTATGATATCACTTATCGAGGGAATGTAAAAATCGCTCCCCATGCACTGAATCCCCAAACAGAACAGAGTCACGCTTTTAGAAAACACACTTATGCCTGCTTCAGGGGAAAGGTGAGGTGGGGTGACGCATAAAACTCGAGTTTGAAATGAGCACAGATACCCTTCCGAAAACCGAATATGGAATGGACACGACCTACTCCTTGCTCAATCAACTGGACTCACCAGACCCTGTTCATCGCACAAGTATCTATCCGACTAGTAAGCATCTTAAAAGCTAAGTCTTGATATCTCTGTGTAAGTGCATCAAGTGTGTGTAAAGCGGCCTAAAACCAGCAGGGAAAATCAGCTCAGACCCATTCTGAGGATACATTTCCAACATAAAGAAGAAACAAGCAGGGCAAAACAGAGAGAAATTCTTCCAAAATGCGTTCAGGGACTGGCATGCAACCAGGATTGACCACATCTACAGCCCCAGCGGCAGAAGACATAAGGCTGGACACTCTTGGGGCTGAGACGATTGGTGAGGTTGGGAAAGCAAATGCAGACCCTTGAAAGGAATCCTGCGTGCTCCCCATTCCATGGCTCCCAACTCTCCAGGTTCAACGCAATCTTCCGACAGCGAAAGCACTCATTGGAAACCCAGCGGATGCTACACCGTGGGATCGGGAAAGCTTTCTGAAACTCACCTCAGTTTTCATCTCCTGGTGCTCGTGTTCTCCATTCAGGCCCCCTTACTAACAATCTCCCCACTTGGAGACTCGGCGCCTTTCCATGCCTCTTTCGTACCGTCTGCAATTTGTCCGCAGGATGAACTGCAAGAGGGGGAACCAATGAGAGACTCGCTGGAGGTGTTTGGTCGGGCACATGTCACTCTCATTTCCCATCACGAAGAAGAATTCACCAGCGGTTCAGCCTGCCACCCCGGATCGACAATAGGGCGTGAAGCCATCCAGCCGTGTTGCGTCCCACTCACAAAAAAGCGACTTGGGAAATGGAGCTCAGGGGCACTGCACTTCCCAAACCTGCAGAGTTCTAAACGATAACTATCGCCCCAAAATATATGAGGTCAGGCTACGAAGAGGCGCTGAACGCAAGGCAGAACTGCAGGAAACGGATGTCAACGGGTACATCGGAATGGCCCCGATAGCACATGAAAAGCGCCAGAACGTGGACAATGATGCGGTTGGCCAAAAAGGGCGTATGCGTTTTTTCCTGAATATATTCAGGAAAAAACGCATACGCCCTTTTTGCCAACCAAGCAACCTGGGAGAGCAAATCAGCACTACAAGAAATCTCTCGCCCCCCCTCGGGGCAAAAGGGCCAGGCGAAAAAAGTCTAAAAACCAGAAAGGCAGGACAGCCCACGGAGTCAAGGGAGCCTTGTTAAGCTGATGGGCGGGATGTCAATGGCCAACAGCCAATCTTCACAAGTGTATCCTCTTTCCCAACCCATGGAAAACACAGAACCACAGAGCATAGGGCACTTCCACACATGGGCGTTGACCTTGGGAAAATGAAAAAATCAACCAGACACAGGGACCCCAAAGTTGAGGGCTGCTGTCTTGACAAGAACCTCCACTCCGGTACACGTTTCATATCCCAGGAAAGAGCCAAGTGGACAAAGACGAGTGGACAAGTGGACAAAGACAAGTGGACAAGTGGACAAGTGGTGCTACGTAGGTCCAATGGAGTGTCACTCAGCCATGAAATCCACGTCATGAGGCTGGTAGCAGCATCCTGAGTGGATTTAGGTACGATCATCCTCAGTGAAATAAGTCCCACAAAAAAAGAAACTTATGATATCACTTATCGAGGGAATGTAAAAATCGCTCCCCATGCACTGAATCCCCACACAGAACAGAGTCACGCTTTTAGAAAACACACTTATGCCTGCTTCAGGGGAAAGGTGAGGTGGGGTGACGCATAAAACTCGAGTTTGAAATGAGCACAGATACCCTTCCGAAAACCGAATATGGAATGGACACGACCTACTCCTTGCTCAATCAACTGGACTCACCAGACCCTGTTCATCGCACAAGTATCTATCCGACTAGTAAGCATCTTAAAAGCTAAGTCTTGATATCTCTGTGTAAGTGCATCAAGTGTGTGTAAAGCGGCCTAAAACCAGCAGGGAAAATCAGCTCAGACCCATTCTGAGGATACATTTCCAACATAAAGAAGAAACAAGCAGGGCAAAACAGAGAGAAATTCTTCCAAAATGCGTTCAGGGACTGGCATGCAACCAGGATTGACCACATCTACAGCCCCAGCGGCAGAAGACATAAGGCTGGACACTCTTGGGGCTGAGACGATTGGTGAGGTTGGGAAAGCAAATGCAGACCCTTGAAAGGAATCCTGCGTGCTCCCCATTCCATGGGTCCCAACTCTCCAGGTTCAACGCAATCTTCCGACAGCGAAAGCACTCATTGGAAACCCAGCGGATGCTACACCGTGGGATCGGGAAAGCTTTCTGAAACTCACCTCAGTTTTCATCTCCTGGTGCTCGTGTTCTCCATTCAGGCCCCCTTACTAACAATCTCCCCACTTGGAGACTCGGCGCCTTTCCATGCCTCTTTCGTACCGTCTGCAATTTGTCCGCAGGATGAACTGCAAGAGGGGGAACCAATGAGAGACTCGCTGGAGGTGTTTGGTCGGGCACATGTCACTCTCATTTCCCATCACGAAGAAGAATTCACCAGCGGTTCAGCCTGCCACCCCGGATCGACAATAGGGCGTGAAGCCATGCAGCCGTGTTGCGTCCCACTCACAAAAAAGCGACTTGGGAAATGGAGCTCAGGGGCACTGCACTTCCCAAACCTGCAGAGTTCTAAACGATAACTATCGCCCCAAAATATATTGAGGTCAGGCTACGAAGAGGCGCTGAACGCAAGGCAGAACTGCAGGAAACGGATGTCAACGGGTACATCGGAATGGCCCCGATAGCACATGAAAAGCGCCAGAACGTGGACAATGATGCGGTTGGCCAAAAAGGGCGTATGCGTTTTTTCCTGAATATATTCAGGAAAAAACGCATACGCCCTTTTTGGCCAACCAAGCAACCTGGGAGAGCAAATCAGCACTACAAAGAAATCTCTCGCCCCCCCCCGGGGCAAAAGGGCCAGGCGAAAAAAGTCTAAAAACCAGAAAGGCAGGACAGCCCACGGAGTCAAGGGAGCCTTGTTAAGCTGATGGGCGGGATGTCAATGGCCAACAGCCAATCTTCACAAGTGTATCCTCTTTCCAAACCCATGTAAAACACAGAACCACAGAGCATAGGGCACTTCCACACATGGGCGTTGACCTTGGGAAAATGAAAAAATCAACCAGACACAGGGACCCCAAAGTTGAGGGCTGCTGTCTTGACAAGAACCTCCACTCCGGTACACGTTTTCATATCCCAGGAAAGAGCCAAGTGGACAAAGACGAGTGGACAAGTGGACAAAGACAACTGGACAAGTGGACAAGTGGTGCTACGTAGGTCCAATGGAGTGTCACTCAGCCATGAAATCCACGTCATGAGGCTGGTAGCAGCATCCTGAGTGGATTTAGGTACGATCATCCTCAGTGAAATAAGTCCCACAAAAAAAGAAACTTATGATATCACTTATCGAGGGAATGTAAAAATCGCTCCCCATGCACTGAATCCCCACACAGAACAGAGTCACGCTTTTAGAAAACACACTTATGCCTGCTTCAGGGGAAAGGTGAGGTGGGGTGACGCATAAAACTCGAGTTTGAAATGAGCACAGATACCCTTCCGAAAACCGAATATGGAATGGACACGACCTACTCCTTGCTCAATCAACTGGACTCACCAGACCCTGTTCATCGCACAAGTATCTATCCGACTAGTAAGCATCTTAAAAGCTAAGTCTTGATATCTCTGTGTAAGTGCATCAAGTGTGTGTAAAGCGGCCTAAAACCAGCAGGGAAAATCAGCTCAGACCCATTCTGAGGATACATTTCCAACATAAAGAAGAAACAAGCAGGGCAAAACAGAGAGAAATTCTTCCAAAATGCGTTCAGGGACTGGCATGCAACCAGGATTGACCACATCTACAGCCCAGCGGCAGAAGACATAAGGCTGGACACTCTTGGGCTGAGACGATTGGTGAGGTTGGGAAAGCAAATGCAGACCCTTGAAAGGAATCCTGCGTGCTCCCCATTCCATGGGTCCCAACTCTCCAGGTTCAACGCAATCTTCCGACAGCGAAAGCACACATTGGAAACCCAGCGGATGCTACACCGTGGGATCGGGAAAGCTTTCTGAAACTCACCTCAGTTTTCATCTCCTGGTGCTCGTGTTCTCCATTCAGGCCCCCTTACTAACAATCTCCCCACTTGGAGACTCGGCGCCTTTCCATGCCTCTTTCGTACCGTCTGCAATTTGTCCG